>NC_142525.1:9894815-9957315 GCF_964205215.1 Stylophora pistillata
TACCAACTGTCTTCAATCTGCGCTTCTTGCGCAAGATCCTGCGCCTCGTGTACCTCTCTTTCGGTCTTACCGTTTTTCGACGCCGTCATTTGTGATCTAACACTGAGCAGGCGCACGGGAACATGGAATGTATACGTTAAACTGATTATTTCCTCGCTTGGAGGGTTTTTCTTTCCAGTTTCCTCAGTTTCCCTCTCTCGAAACATATCCGACATGGTTTATAATTTGGGGTATGTCTCCGTTTATTGCGCGCATTCATTCCCACAGGGGTACTTTCCTTTAAAGTTCCTGAGCTAGATCTAGCTGATTGTCTAGGACCATGTCCAACACGTTTTCCAATACGGGGTTTTATGATTATTAATATTAAGATATATTCTTTTATGTAAATTTATTATAGTGTAAAGTAGATAGCATGTCCACATAAGCAACAGCTTCCATTTATTCAACCTGCTTTACCAAAAAAAAGATGCATGTATGGTTTGTGTCCGGTTGCTTTGCGCAGTCCTTCCTACATGAAGTACTTTCCTTTACTTTCCGAGCTAGATCTACAGTGCCTTGTTCGAACTAACGCAACGGAACTAAAGCAACAGGTTGTGTGGCCAGTGCCTTCTAATTAATTCAACTTTTTTTCTTTTTCTTAGACTCCTGGGAAAGATTCTGGATCAAGTTTAAACACTGGACTTGGCACGATACTGTGATTGTTATGCTCATTTGTTGCGTTAGTGATGGCTCTACTTTGTCCTTATACTACTCTATCCGTTTCATTCGTCAAAGATACAAGATTATTAAAGAGAGGAAATCTTTGGAGAGGATGAGGTAAAATTTTTCTAATTTCTTTTGAAGGTTCTCTGCCTAGATCAGTCATGTTAAGGCGAGGGGGAGGGGGAAGGGGTTATCTGATTCAGCTTACAGTCATTCTTTAGGGATGTGGAATGGCCGCTAACAGTCTCTTATCACAATCTGCTCTCACGCCACTGGTTAATGCCTTTGAAAAATTAAGATCAATGTCAGTCTGAATGACTATGCACCTACCCCTCCCCTAAGCCAACAACAGACAACTGATAACAACTCAGGATTAAAGTCGGTTTAAGGGAGGGGTGGGTACGTAGTTGATACTGTCATTGATAAAAAAAGTATTATTCTAGCTCATTTGTTCTACGAATTTAATAAAACTACAATGTTCTTAGAAATTGAAATCTTGCAATATCTTCATGTCACACCCTTCAAAAAAATCAACATTTGTCTGTTTTGAAGTATTGCAACTGAATTTCCTGTCGTGATCTTGTTGAATATCCCTTCCATATAGATTGCAGCGTAAAAATCGCGCGTTTAAAACAAAGGACGAGTCCGAGGAAGAACCCGAGAGAAAACGTCTGCTGTTAGCGGAACCTGAGCTTAAACCATGGCGACTAAAGCTGAAAATGAAACGACACGAAGAACGACTGGAGATTATATCTTCTATTAATAAATATGGAGAAGAGAGAATGCAATAAATACTTTTCGAAGGCACAATGAGTGCGTGCTACGAATAAGGATTTGTCGAGTTTCCTGATTTTGGTAAAACTGAAAGATTTCTGTGGTATCTAGTACGTGTTCTCTTGCTTGCTGCTCTGTGAAAATAGTTTAGTTTGTCTAATTCCTCGACATACTGTGCAGAATATTATCACAAAATACAGTGATTGTACTAAAAGCCAATGATCCCGTGAGCCATCATCCCCACTAGAGTCCTTTCCAATCGATCAGCCATATCTAACAATTGTTCCGCTATCTTTAACAAGATGCATGCTCTCCTCAGACTCCTAACGCCCCGCTAAAGGCACAAAATATGCATGTCGCACCCCCACGAGGTAAAAGGAACAGTAACGTTTTATGCAAATCCAGATGGAGGCGTGCCGCACTGTTCAAAAATCACACTGAATAAGACGTCTTGAAACTTATGTATTCCTCAGCTATCACCCTGAATACATACAGTTACGCTCCACATCTTGAAAATGAAGTCGATTTTTACTTAAATACAAGTACTGCTAAGAAACTAATCAGACTTCTGTTGCGTTTATCCTTAACAGGAATGGCCCTTTTCTATTTTATTTTTACATAGATAAGGGGATATTGTAATATTGTAAAATCCCGAAACCTACTTCACATCCCTAGGCCAATATTCATTTGTCTGGGTTTTCTCCAGAAACTTAAGCACACTACTACGTCTTTGTAGCCTTCGTTTGAAAAGTTGACTCTAGGCAGCCAATCACGATCGTATTTAGAGCCAAAGAAACCAAGTATGTATGACAGCTGAAATTGTTTGCGTAGTAGTAATAGGATTCTACTGCCTGACTTCAAAAATTTAACGACACAAAATCAGCCTTGTACATGCTACTTAGCAGTATTGGTCTCAATAGCCATTAACATATTTCTTATCCACGGCGTTTTAAAACACCCCTTTTTCATAATAATCAAACTCTGTCTAAAAGTGACGATTGCATGGTGCCAAAAATTGCCAAGAATAATTGCAATACTGGTGTTTTCCACTTGGGTCAGTTACAAAGGTATATTTCCATGTTTCTTCCACGGGTTTTCTAGTTTCTTAGTGGCAAGTACTTCCAAATCTCCGCAAATTCTTTTCCGTGTCATGTGAGGCTTAATAATATCATCCACGAATCCTAGCAGAGGAAAAAAATGTTATATTACAACTCTTTAATCCATGGTTTGATATGTATGTTATCCTCTGTCGACAGAATACTTTTTCCCTCAAGAACCTCGCTTCTCCCCCTTGATAAAAAGCCAGTCTATCCAAATTTGATCTAATTGCTCAGGCCCTAGTCGTTCTGGATAAATGTCCATCCAGAATATAACGCTGTACGTTTTATAATCACTTATTCGCTGGATAGCGTGTTGACCGCTGGATAGTGCTATCTGCTCTTATACAACCAGGCCCAAGTGATTAGAGAGTTTTAAGTTTTAATTTGTAATTCGTTTTAATTTGTAATTCGAGTTTTTAAGTTTTAATTTGTTCGCCACAGGAATGGCAGGAGAAAGGAACAGAACTTACGTTCCAATTGACACCTAACCCCTTTTTTACCCACCCATCCCATCCCAGGGAGGACATCCATCACACAGTAATCTCGCACGTGGGAAATGAACGTCTCCTACCCCAACCCTGCACGAGACGGGACCTCCATTTATCGTCCCTATCCGAGAAGACTAGAAAGTCTAACCATTTGCAGATATTATTATTACAAAGGCAGCACTTTCTTCTCAGTTAATTAAAGACCCCGAGTGTTGGTCCGGCCGGATTTGAACTCACGACCTCCCGCACAACAGTCCGGCGCTCTACCAATTGAGCTAACCGGGAGGCGGTTAGAGATACACGTGCTCTGATTGGTCGACGATTGAGTCGTATCTCGCCATAATCACCTCGCACGAGGTGATTATAGCAGGGGCGCTAAATTTCGAAATGACTGCCTCGAGCTTTGCCAATGTTTCCGAAGAAGTAATAAACGCGATAGAAGAAAAATCAGTTACACAAAACACAAACGATACACAAAACACAAACACAAAACGATAAACGAAAACACAAAACACAAAACACAAACGATAGTTTGGCTAACACTAAATAATAATAAAGATACTGTATGAAGCTTTCACTGATTGAGTTGAATAAACCTGTTAAAAACAGCCTGCTTATCTTGATACAGTTACTAGTGATCAACAAAGTTGTTCCAAAATATACGCAATACTCTCTTTATTTACAGAATTTAGAACAGAATTTGAAAGCACAGGAGCAAGCAAACTAAAACAATTATTCGCCTCAAGCTCAGTGAGCATTGTTTAATAATTCCCTCAACTTCATCTCGAAGATAATTCAACAATGTTCACTTCGCGTTGTTTCCGCGAAGAATTGTTTATTATTCTGAGCATTAAAATTGACTTCCGATGACAATATCCCATTCCCATAAGTACTCCTGAGGTAACGAATGGTTGCACAGGTATAGAGGAGAAAACCAAAACTATTCAGAGACTGCGATCGAACTAAACTCCGCTCACTCGATACACAAACTACTAATAGATTAAGTTTTGAGAATCACTTTCATTACATAGTTTACACCGTACCTCTTGTTGCAGCAGGGAAAGGATTAGCAAATCTGTCCACATATTCAGCTTCGTATTTTTCTAGGAGAATGATGTAAAGCACTGTTATTAATCATGAATTACACGGGTGTACTGAACACTGAGATCGGGAGCAAGGACAGAAAGTTTGTAAAGAAGTAAAGTTAGGACTTCGCAGAAAAAGGAAAACCCCAATTTGCTACAGGGCTCGCACACAAGGGAAGAGGAGATGAAAATGTCCACCTGATATTATTGTTTCTATAGCTTGCCCTGCAAGGTACATAAACTTTAACAACAAAGACAAATTTTGGAACACTGATTTCACACGACTTAAAAAAAAGATTCACCTATGTGTAAATTATTAATCCGAAATCTAAGATGGCTGTTCGTGACCTCAAGGCTTATTTGAGGAGTTCTTTGCGGTCTGAAATCATACTCACCGATATTTTCTTTGCCTCTAAATATGATTGAAACAGCACCCTGAAAAAAGAGAGAGAGAAAAATAACAAGACATTGTAAAAACTTGAAATTTTCTTAGTTTTTTTTTCTACTTTTGGTTGCAAATACTTGTTCTGTTCCAATAGACCACTTTCATAAATGGCTGCCGGATAAATATTCTTTTGTTTAAATTTAAATTAGCCCTACTGGCCTCGTTCTCCAGTACAAAATTCAAAAGAATTCATTATCTCAAGCGAGGCCAGTAGGGCTAATTTAAATTTAAACAAAAGAATATTTATAAGGCAGCCATTTATAGTGGTCTATAAAACCCTTTCTCAAGAGAGCACTCCTCTCTCAACACAAGGACCTCTCTCTGTGTAACTCCCTCTCAAGCGAGGCCAGTAGGGCTAATTTAAATTTAAACAAAAGAATATTTATACGGCAGCCATTTATAGTGGTCTATAAAACCCTTTCTCAATAGAGCACTCCTCTCTCAACACAAGGACCTCTCTCTGTGTAACCCCCTCTTAAGCAGGCCCCTTCTCTAACAGGACTCCACTTTGATAAACTCCACTTTCCAACGGCCCAAACTCTCCAATAAGCCCCCACTTTTCTAAGTCCCTCTCTCTGATAAGTCCTCCAGGCTAATAAGCCCTTCCCTTCCCCCCCTGAGAAAAATTGAAGCAATAGCAGTCTCGTCATTCAATTGAGTAAGGTACAAAACATACATGCACTTGACAAAGTTTTCAAATAGCTTACCTTTCTACAAAGCCCCCTCCCGATAAGCATCCCGTCGGGAAGCCCTGGAAACTAATCAGCGCTTTCTCCAGGGGGTTACTACACTATTCATTTGAGTACCAAAGTTAAAAGCATTTCTGGCCGCATACCTTAGCTCCCATAACTGCTACCTCAGACGTTGGCCAAGCATAGTTGAAATCACCTCGGAGATGCTTGGAGCTCATGACGTCATATGCACCACCATACGCCTAAACAACAAGAAAAAATATATACGTTATTGACCAAGTGTAAGGTCAACATGGCTGGATATTGGCCGAGTCTTTTTTTTTTTTGGCGTTGTTATCGACCGAGATGAAGTCGACGTCCATAGAAACGCACGAAAGAACGAGGCTAATATCCAGCCCTCTTGACCGAACAAGACGCATACCAAAGAAATTCTACTGCTTACTATTTATTTCTCTTACTTTTCTAGTGATAACGGTGATTTTAGGTACAGTTGCTTCCGCATACGCATATAATAGCTTTGCTCCATGGCGAATAATACCACCATACTCCTGATGTGTTCCTACAAAAGGGAATAAAACTGACACTCAGTGCTGATACTTTTCCTATGTGGGAAATCTCTTACAGATTTTTTTCGATGCGTTGAAAATGTTCGGCCAACGCGTTAGACAAGTGTCGCAGACACGTTGTCTGTCTGTGGGCCGACTTGTTGATTGTCTGTAGCCTATTGTGTTGCAATGAGTCGGCCTACTTGTTGGAAGTGGGTTGATGGACGTTTTAGAAGTGGGTTGGCCCACATTTTGAAAGTGCGTCGGCCAACGTGTTGGAAGCGTTTCGGCCGACGTGTTAAAGGTGTGGCAACCTACGCGTTAGAGGACTGTCGAGTGAGAAGACTGTCAGCCGACGTGTTCGAATATAGGTTGCATGGCAGGACCAATAGACTATTTTTCCCATGGGAAAAAAATTTCTTTCTTGTGCAAAATATTTTCATTGTTCCTGCCATGCAACATGGGTGCCATGCAAAATCTCTTTTCTAGAAATTGTCGCCCTAATACAGTGTTGCGATCCCATTGTGGGATAAGAACAGTTTACGAACAATTTGCGATTGCCCAAAAATGTGCTAGCAGAAATTAGTGAGCCGTCGATTTTACCTAATATACTTTCGTCCCTACACTTTTGAATAAAGATCCGATGTTTGTTAATGAAGTTAGGGAAATTGGAAACGTTCACAAACCTGGAAGAAATCCTGGTACATCCACAAACGTGATAATGGGGATGTTAAATGCGTCACAAAAACGGACAAACCGCGCTCCCTTAACAGAGGCGTTGATGTCCAAGCAACCTGAGATAGAACAACAAATCAAAAATTGAGGAGATAATAATAACAATGATAATAATAATTGAAAAATAAATAATAACAATAACAAAACTATTACAGAGAGACATTTTCGTCTAGTCGCGAGCGTGGGACAAAGAAAAATTCTGCGTCCCAATGAAGAATTGAACCTCGGACCTTTCGATCCTGGTAGTATGCAGGACACGTGTCATATATGAACTTCCCAGTGGGCCTTGCTCGCCATAGAGTCTCCGTGGCTCAGTGCTAGAGCATCGGAGCGCGGAATCTGAATTCTCATGGGGACTCTGAATTCTTTTTTGTTCCATTATCGCGACTAGACGAAAAACATCTTTCTATATTTCTTTACCGAGCTAAAACTTACTAACTTTCTTACTCTTAGCAAAATAAAATTATTTGAGCGGTATATAATAGGGTAACGAACCTAGAGTCTAAGAACGCTCTTCCGTGACAAAAATCAACAAACAAAGTAAAGCTGCAGTTTTCATGCATAATCTGATCTCCTTCGATCTTCGTGGCGCAAGCCAAAAATTGTACTTGCCGAAACCAAGAACTGACTTCCTGAAGCGTAGCTTCAGTATTAGCGGAGCTTCTCTTTGGAACGATCTTCCTGAGGATATTCGCACTATTACATCTCTACGCATCTTCAAGAGAAGAATTGATAAATTGCTCTCTGTATTGGGATCCCACAAGGCAAATATGTAAACCAGTTAACAGAAAATTTTACTTACGATTAATTTCTTCTTTGTTTTCTATTGCCATACTGATATTTTTACCGTGTTTTAAATAAAGATTTCATTCATTCATTCCAATATGATTGGTTGGGACACACAAGATTAAAACTACAGAAAAGAAATCTGAGAGGTGCATGGTTTTCTAAGTTCAAATGTTCTAGGAAACGTTGATTGGCTCTCACCAGCTGCTTCCGTAGGTTGATTACCAACAACCCCTACAGTTCGTCCATTCATTCGTCCAAAACCAACCACAATGTTTTTAGCGTAATCAGGCGAGATCTCAAAGAATTCACCGTCATCTACAATCTGAGGAAAGAAAAGTGATATTCAGTTGAAGGAAGTCTGGGGGCTGCTCTGCTTTCGTATAATTTCGCTCCGTGAAGGTGTAGTCTGATCGTCCGGGTGAGTGTTAAGTCCTGAGAAGGACTGTTGTCGGTGGCAGTGACTGACGTTTCGACAACCTGTGCGGAAGTCATCATCAGAGTCTTCGCTCTGTGATTGTTTAGAATACTCGTTGGCAATTCATTAGCAATTTCCCTTGCTGTCTTCCATTCAGTTCACATGATGTTAGTTCAGAGGATTTCACTTGGTATTGGCTCAACTAATAATCCCCTTATTGACATTTTTCTTTATTCTCTTCCCTTGTCTGCTTGATATTGTATTGATTTAGTAAGGAGAAATTCTTTCTTAGTCACAAATAATGTCAATAATGTTCTACTTTCCGCCACTCACCGGATAAATCACATCTAATATATCGTAGGCCTTGATGGAGTCAAATGGTACAAGAGTATCCAAGTTAGGGATTATTCTGTCACTGAAGGTAAGAAAGTTAAACATGACTAACCGCAAATTCGTAACTGTGATCAAGCTTCATATGGACATAGAACGCTCATTAATAGCTAGTGATATTTTCCTTTACTTTGAATTGGTTAAGGTTTAAGAGCAAAACCCTAGCCCTAAAACAATCATCGCTTGGTCGCTCAGTTTGCTTGTGTTTTCTTTGAGTTTTCATTGACTTACGATGATTTTAAGCTTTATTCTGATTAGTTGCGGTGATAACTTTGGTGTTAATGTGTTTCAACGCTCAAATGAAAACTACTCTTCGACACTAACTCGAAAGTGCTCAATTGACGGGACCATGGAACTTGCTTGCACGAACACATTGTCTTAAAAACAAATGATTTCCTCTTGAAAAATTACCAGCTATGCTTTCATAACGATGCCACGGCACTGCTATGCTGAGGGGGGTGGGGGGGTATTGACTTACCATGGGTCGTCTGATTCTCGGATTGGAGACGGGTTCTTGTTACTGAGAGGAAGAAAGTCAAAGAAATCTCTTATCCTGCAAAGAGATATGGAATAAACCATGACCTTAAGCTAAGAGCCAGAGCTTTTCCCACACCCTTTAGCAAAAACTTTAGTGAATACTTGTGTTGCTACCCCTCCCCCCCCCCTCTTCCTACCCGGATCAGATCTCCCTTAGACAGGGGTTTCAAAACAAGCTGGCCACCGCCGTAGTTCCACCAGCTATTTGATTTGAACGCGTCGCCGGTTACTCTAGTCAAAATAATTACTTTTTGGCCCTTAAATGAACTTTTCACAGTCACCTATTTTTGAAGAGTCTGGCGCCTACTTCAAAACATTTTCAAACCCTTGCTTAGAGATAGCAGACAGAGTGATAATTCAGTGCATTGCCCATAAACAAAATACAAATATCTAGTTGTGGGTTTCAACCGCAACTCTTCTAACAAGGTCACTGCATCTCCCACTACAAAAGAATTGTTGAAAATGGAGAATGCTGCTATCGTTACAATATTGAAAATAACAAGTGTATTTTTTATTTGGTCAATAACGTTTACATTATGGCACTATGAATGTCAAAATTGCAAAGTTAAACAAACGGAAAAGGTAGATTCAAAGTTTGACGAAGTTTTGACGACGATTTTGATGGATTTAACGAAATTTGTCAATCTGTGGATATTCTGTCAAAAGTGATGATTCTGACGAAATTTCGTCGGGGTTGATGACGAATTTATAAAAGTGAATAGATACGACCTGGCTAGAAGGACCCCAAAAAGTTGAAGAATTTGGCGAAAACGACGAATTTGGCGTGAGTGAAGTCTGCAAGTTTCATTACTTAGTGCATTTCTGGATAGAAGTGCGTTGACACTGCACATAATGCTTAGTCAGTAGATACAATTTGTGTCAAATACTTACGTAGCCAATGCTTCCACATCATTTTCAAATGCCCCACAAGCAACCCCTGAGGAAAAAATTAGAGTAGTTCAATCTTTGCAGATCAGTACAATCGCAAAACAGCTTGAAAAATATTCATTCAAGTTATTAATCTACGGTAACCTTCACCATAGTAAAAAAATCCTGTGTTTGTGTTTTTGCTTTCCTTTGTCATTAGAGTTTGTCATTCCTATCCAGTAATTTAGTGTATCAAAGTGTTATTTTATTTCAAGAGAATACTTCAAAACACTAAAATTGGCTCAAACCATTCTAAACTAACTCTGTTGTCTTGCTTTTCAAGCAAAACACGGTTTGCTCTGTGCAACTTTGGTAAAACTGGCAGTGGAAGTTTAATCTGCTCACTAGTGTCCTCCTCACATTTGTATCTAATAACTATTTGAACCCTAAGATAGACTAGCATCTAATTTCCCCTTATAGTTTCATCCCTGAATCACACATTAAGGTCACCAAAATAAAGAAAATGATCACTAAAATAGAAGCTCTTAGCTGTCAAACAAATTCTCGTTGTCAGCACCTTAGGAAATGTATAGAGAACAGTATGGAGAATATGCAGACTGATGACATATTTACCTGATACAGAGGTGTGAGTTTTAGCCCCTCCTAGTTCCTCTTGAGTGACATCTTCTTGCGTGACCGTCTTGTTTCCAGAAGGAAAACACACAAAAGAAATGCAAAACAATTAAGGTTAGATCTTACAATCCTAGCCGCCCTTTTCTGTCAAAAATGATCCTGAAGTCCAGAACCCTTTAGCCTCTTAGTGTGACTAACATGTAATTCCTCCTAACGATGTCACCCATGAATTAAGCCTTAAGGTCATAAGAATAAAGGGAAAGATCAAAAACTAAATAAGCTCTTGATTGTTAAACAAATTCTCCTTGTCAGCACCTTAGGAAATGTATAGAGGACAGTATGGAGAGTACGCATACTGATGTTAGGGTGAAAAGGGTCAGTTAACAAAAAAAGACTTGGAATATAGCCATTCTCTCTCTCCCCCCCTCCCCCATAAACCCAACTGCGAATTTCCCTCAAGTTATCCTATCAGTTTTCCAATGCTCAAATACACCCTAGAGTAGAGAGAGAGAGACAGACATGGTGAAATGACCCTTGCCAGAACCCTTAGGATAGGCTGCCCCCCCCTCCCACCCAAGAACACCATACAATGACTCTGGCCAGAATGAGACCTTAGACTTTCCAATCCACAGTTCACTGACCAGTGGACCACCTAGTTCAAAACAAAGGATAAATACCACAACACTATCATTACTAATTGTATTTATTTTCTTGCAATAATAACGACAATTTAAGAGCTATCCAGCTACCACTACACAAGATATCATTATTAATCATTATTATTAGTGATCTTTTGCACAAATGAACTCAGTATGAACCATTAGTTTACCTTCACTACCTCTGGACCAGTAATGAACAGATATGATGTGTCCTGCAAAGCAGAGGCAGAAATTTTGATATTGTTAGTCAGCTTTTTTAAACTTTCGACATCAAAAATTAATATTATGAGTGTATGATCTGAAGGCTACAATCTAGACAGACTATCACGTCAGTAAAGAGAAACCATCATTTGGGCGTCAAAATGTGCAAGCAAATAAAAGCAACATCTACACATGCGAGCACCAAGTTTCTGACAATACCATCAGAAAAACTATGAAGAGCATCAATTGGTGTGTAGTCTGTCTTTTTAAGAGACTGAAGGCAGCAAGTCCACATTTAAGAATGAGTTCACCATGTTTTAGGTAGTGGCAAATTTGCATGAAACAGTCTCATACTAGCTCTCTATGGCTCAGTGGTGCTGCATTAGACTGTTAAATCTGCAGGTCTAGAGTTTAATTCCTTGTGCCAAACTCATAATTTTCTGTCCTTCAATTGGTCTTTCTATGATAACTGAACTGGACAATTACTATCTTTCTTATTCTATTGTACATTGTAATATAATTATTAATTTTATAATGGTTTCTTGTTTGAAGGTGAGTGATAATCTGATAATTTTCTGCATCAGACTCTGAAATCTGCAGGTCTAGATTTGAATTCTTTGTGCTGAACCCATATTTTTTGTTCTTTAACTGGTCTTTCTGTGACAACTGAGTTAGACATTTACCATCTTTCTCATTCTATCGGTATTTTACATTGCAACATTATTATTGATGATGGGTTCTCATTTGAAGGTGTGTGACAATCTGATATAATGGTATAGCATATATACCTTGACCATAAAAGTGAAATCAGTGATGGCTGGAGAATACACAGCCCCTCCTGCACAGGGTCCCATGACAAGTGAGATCTGTGGAATAACCCCTGAAGCCATCACGTTACGCTGGAAAATATCAGCATAACCAGCCAAGGACTCGACACCTTCCTGAATACGAGCACCACCCGAGTCATTTAAACCAATCACAGGTGCACCAACAAGCATGGCCTTGTCCATCACCTGTGTAAAGGAAAGAAGTGATTTGTAACTTGTGTTTCTGGAAAGAAGAATTCAAAATTAAAATGGAACAGGTATTGTACTATAATTTTCTCGGGTAACTTTTTGAACATTAAGACCTAGGATCATAGATGTCTGATTGTCCAAGTAAGGGTAGTACCGAGATGGACTGTTATTGGCAGCGGTAGTTGATGTTTGGACAGCCTGAATGGAATTCATCATGAGAGTCAGTTGAGGAGTGTTTGCTAATGGAGTGTTTTAAGTCCATTTTGTGTAAAGTGATTAGTCAGTTAAGCCATGATATTATTGGCTGAGACTCGAGTGGTGTAAATTGGTTAATATGTTTGGTCAGTTTTGATTCTTCTGTACTATTGAGTTGTTCTGTTTGGTTTGGTTTTGCTGTAATTGTTGTGAATACATAATTTGAATGGTGCACATAGTTGTTAGCACCTTTTATCGGGAGTCTTAATACTACAGTGGAACCTCAATTTAACAAAGTGCCAAGGGACTCGGGGGAAACTGGTTCGTTGTATCAAAGCATATATCTTACTGTAACTTTAGTTGAGCTGAAACTGAAGTATTGTTCTTTATATTGAGGACTTTGTTATGTAGAGGTTCGTTAAATCGAGGTTCCACAGTAACTTGGTAAACTTAACAGACCATTAAATTTGCTCAAACCCTTTTATAACAATTGACATTTTGATTATGACTTTCACTCATGATGACAAAATGTCAATAACCACTATAATGACAATAGTTCTTCCCTGAACTTAACCCTCACTCAGACAACCTAGAAATTATAATTTGAGACTACAAAGGAATTATATATTCATTTGATAGCTCCTATTTGTAGGTTCACTTTGAGTTGTGGTCAAAATGATGCCATGCCCTACCTTACAGATTTTTTTAGCATGAGCACTGGATAAGCTACCACCAAATACAGTGAAATCCTGCAATGCAACTGCATTATGTTAGATAAAATTGTATTTTATATCATATCTGATAAAATGTCATTTAAACAACATTCACAATTTTTAAGTACATAACTCCATTCTGTGCAAAATAATGGACTTAAAAGCGTACTAGCTTTTAGCCTTCAATTCCTTCGTCCTTACCTGGCCAATCTAGTCCAATTTTATCTATGAAAGCTTTTAATACAGTCATGCAGAAATGAACAACCAAAAAAAATATTTATTGAAACTTATAGTAACCTGAAAACTCATTACCTGACTGAAGACAAAGCAAACACGTCCATTGATTGTTCCTTGTCCGGTGACTACACTGTCACCAGTGAACTAAAATTAAATGACAACATTAAAGTTATGCAATGAAAATAATGATATTCTAACTTTCAGTTCTTGTCCTAGCTGACCAACATCACTGCTTAAAAATAGAAAGATAATAAAATTTACAAGCTTGCCAACTTAGAAATATGGCATTGTCCATACTGCAGCTACAATACATATACATGCATACATACATACTTCATTTAACGTGGAAATACGCTTAGCTTAAGAGCTAGTTTACAGGTATAATCCACCTAATACATAATAAAAACCTAACAAGTAACAATGCTAATATCACAGCGGGTAAAATCACAAATTAAATACTGATGAAAAGCTATTTAAAACTGTTATTACAAGATTAGCGCTGCAATCAAAATACTATTAAAACTAACGTTACAAATCTACTAATCCCCGAAATTTAACGATCTAATTCTGTTTACTATTTCTTTGGTGCCCGCTTTTATTCTAATTATGTATTCACCAGGTTGGAAGTTCATACAGGGAAAAACTGTGCCTTTTAGGTCTTGGATACAACCCGAGGGCAACATTTGAGACAGACAATTCCAGAAATCACAGAATTTCTAGAATACTGCCCACTCATGAACTGAGAAAAAAAATAAAAGGAAATAGCTGTACTTGGCCAGTTCATGTTCCCCTAGTTAGGTTGTATTCAACTACAATGCTTACATCCTTTTTAAAATCGTTCCATCATCTTTTTCCCAGTCTCTATATGATAAGATTTATTTTGATTCATTTGGTAACTTTGACTCACAGTAACTAGAACCTTTTCCACTTTCCCTTGAAGGTTCAATTTATGGGGAGTCAATGGTAAAACAAAAAATAAAACCAGAATTAAAACTTACCTTTTGATTTTCCATTCCAAATTCAGTGCAGTTGTGTTCCATAAACATGTCATATTCAACAAAGGATTCTGGGTCACACAACAGCTTGACTCTCTCCCTTGCTGTAAGTTTTCCCTTCGAAAAATGCAAAATTTAAAAGTCATATATCTTCTAACGTCTTCCTATAGGGGGTTTCATTAAGGTCTGAGCCCTGGGCAAATCGATTGGTTAAGGATGGTTTTTCTCACCTGGTTTGACCATCTGGAGGAAAGGTTATCTTATAAAGAAGATCAGTTCAAAAAGTTTTGCCTGCCTGTGAAAACCAGTTGCCCTCCAGCTGAAAATATTAATGAGAACTCTCGATAAAGGAAAGAGGACCCTTAAAAGTGGAACAGGACGTGTCCAAGGAATAGATACCTGCTTAAAAGCTTCAGTGATCCCTCACCTTAAATATTGACAAAGAGGAGAGTCACTTTATACGAGGGCTGACTTTGTTTTTAAGCCAGGTAGAGGAAATCCTGTGCTTTCATTGCATGGCTCCAAAGCCAATCTCTTCTTTGCAGGATTGAATTTCCTTATATGTCCAAAAAAATTATTGAATATTTGTCTTTGAAAAAATGATCTTTCAAGGATAAATTCTAAGTTCATCGAACAAGCCTGTTAAGTTGAGAGAGTTTGCCTCAGTCTTTTTTGCAAATTTTTATGGACCTCTACTTTCTGACCACACAGAGTTGTCTTCCTTGACCATATACATGGCTCACTAGAGATACATCACACACATCAGTTAAATGATAAGAGCAGAAACGAGATTCGTCAAATATTTCGCCAGAAAAAAACATCTTATCTAAAAAATAGATAACTTGAGGGAGTGGGAGGGGGGTTGCTAATAATTTAGAAGGCAAATTTGTGAAAGTCTAGCGTTCCCTCTTAATCACAGCAAACTACCTTTCCAGACCTTGATCTTGTAAAAATCAAAACTCAGCCAACACAGAGAGAGAAATCTGCTGCAGACAGTTGTCTTACTTTTCGATGTTGAGCGTCAATCCTCTTCTGTCCCCCGCCAACACTGGCCTCTTCCTTTTTCTGCTCAATCCGTTGAAGAACGCTTGCCGAACAAGCTCGAATAAAAACAGTATTTTTACTAAAATGGGCTCCATTTGTAACAGAAGTCTTGGTGATAAATCCCGAAGAAACGGGGCAAAAATACTTCAGCAATCCACCAGCCCTGTAGGCCGTGAACATAGCCATGTTTCCCGACAGGATGCGCGATGTGTTGTTCTCAAATGACTAGGATAGGGTAAGTGTGCTCCTGGCATGTAAGAAAGAAAAAAACCAGCTTTGCTTTCGGCCCTCCAGTTTTGAGAACTGCCGTTCTTTTAAATGACTAGAGTACCTGAAGTATATTTTTCCTTCTAAAATCGTGAAATTTGTTTATGTTTAAAGAAAATAATCACAAATTCAGAACAAAATTAATTAATAAATTCTGAGGCACCCCTCTCACACAAACATCGACGCACGTGCAACTGGACACGAAGAGGGGCATGCAGAGATATGGCAGATACCACTGAACAATAGAACTGCGGCTCGACTATGAAATTAAAAATACACTCGAGCGAAATCAACTGGAAATCAATTGTTTTAACAATTTACGTGGTTGGATCGTTCGAACGGCTGCTGGCTCCGTTCAAAAGTAAGGAATGAACGCTACAACGCTCTATGTTGAAGCGTGCAGATGCATGTTGTCGCTTGAAAATGACGACCAAATTGTTTGGGATCAAATGTTCCATTTGCTACCGAAGCTTCGCCAAGCCCTTTCATGTCGAGTCTGCCGCGGTTTACTGATCGACCCGTACGGATCTCACAGCTGTGAACACCATGTCTGCAAAGGATGTCTACGAAAAAAACGGGCTTTGACACCTGGGTGTCGATGGTGCACAAACTTAGAAAAGCTAATGGAAGATAAACAGGCAAGAATTCTCTTAGCCTGCTATCAACAGCTTTGCGAATACGTCGCTCACAAGGCGGTTGGTGCACAAAGACTTGCGACGCAAAATGGCGAGTATAACAAGACTTTGGCGATCATTAAAGAGGCGGCGACAAGTCCGATCTCGCTCGAAAATTTTCAGAGTCAACAGCAACAGGCACTGGTACCCGCAAACACCTCGGAGTCAAATTCCAAAATTTCCCCCTCTACGAGCGGGAATTTTAACATGGCGACCGAGTCACGTGTCACACCAGTCAAACTTCCGCCGGAAATAGAACTGCTCCCTTCAAAAAGAGTTACGAAGTTGTTGTCTTTTCCAACAGGAAGTGACAGTCAGAAAGAAAAGAAAAGAAAGAGGAAACCTTTCAAAGGAAGTTATTACAACTATGGGAAGAAGAAAAAGACTGTCAGGCTCAGCACAAATGCAACGCATTCTTTTTGTGGTTTAGGAAGTGAGAAAAATATTTCCACAGATTTTACTTCTCTAGATTCTAAAACTGGAACTTTGCCACAAAAAGTTACAATGGAAGAAGACGAATGTGAAGAGATTCAAGTTGTTGATAATGTTGATCCTGAACCAATGTCTAAGATTGAACAAAAACAAACTGTAGTGGTGACTCCACCTGGAAAACACAGAAAGTACAAAGGAAAAGTAAAGAGGTGTTCTTGTGGTATGTCGTCCAAGCTTCAAAGCCCCAGGTGTGTCACCACGCGCTGCCCTTGTTTCAGTGATGAAGGTTCATGCGAATTCTGCCCTTGTTTAAATTGTGGTAATCCCTTTAACAACAACAACAATAACAATAAAATGTCGCTAGAGAGAAAATATAAGCTGAAGTTGGTAGATGAAAAGAGCCTACTGACACCAGCAGAATAACTGATCATAAAAGAATTTGGAGATGGGGTATCATGCCTGTTTGAGGATAGGAAACAGAGCAAAAGCATTGAGTTAAAACCTTGGTCATTGCAGTACTATTAGTAGGTATTTTCAAACCAAGTTGGCTTTAGGACGCAATATGGAAGCTGAAAAGCAAAGTCCTTTCTTATTGGATTATGCAGATTTTGGTTGGTTTGATTTAAATGAATGTTGAGAAAATGTAATTTTTGAATTGAAGAAAAAAAGGATTTTAATTTTAAGAAATTTACACAGCTTTGTCAAACCTCAGATGCATAATCATCTGAAATTATAAAAAATTTTCAAAGTCTTTTTTCTCCATTTATTTGGATTAGCACTGACTCAAATTCTTATTTTCTCTTTTACCAAAAGGTACCTTCTTTTGGTTTGCATTTAGACTTCAGCAACCATTTTGGTGTCAGTTTCACTCCCAAAAGTTAATGCCATGTGATATCTTCTCATTGTTCCAATACATTATATAGCCAAAGGGTGTTATTATGATGCAACTTCAAATTCTCCTCACTCCTGTTTTGAAAAATATATAGCAGGTAGAGAGGAGAATATTTGACCATTCCTATGGAGTTTTATGGATGTAATAAATAGATGTTTTCTAGTTAAATATTGGTTCTAATTTCACAAGTTCTTTCTGTTTTTCATAGGTGACCTCTTACAGACATTGAACAGATTAGCCATTGTACATAGATGTAACCTTCTGTATTTATTTATTGTTATCTAAACATTGTTTTGTTATTTACACTTAGCAGCCCGTACCATATATCAGTAACAGTATAACAGAACTTATAAGCAAGCTTTCTTTGTGGGACTGTAATCTTGTTCGTGCAGTTTTAAAGTAAATAATGTAGCTTTTCGTGGTAGGGTGTTAGTCTGCATTCATACATGCCCATGTACTTCTATTTACAGTGATACTATCAGCAGCCCCTTCTTTTTTTTGGCAAAGTCCATTGTGTAAGTCAACAAAAGTCACAGAAAAAAAAAAAGATGGAAGTAAGACTTTTTCATGCAACTCACTCCCAGAGTTCCACACTGCAAGCTGACATCAATTTTTTAAATATTTTTTTACTTGCACAACAGACTTTGCTAAATAGGAGGGAATCTTGATAATTTGGTTAATAGTTGTTAGACATCAAGTAATGTATTGGTGGAAGTCGAGGAATTGTTTAAGCATATCTCATTTAGAGCAATAAAGGTTGCTGTTGGAGAACTTTTTTGTATTTTAGTTTTAGAATTCTGTCAACTTTTTTTTCATATGGAAATTGCATATTTACTTCTTTCTTTTTCGTGTTGTTGTTTTATGCAGCTCGGAAGTATCCTCAGACACTGGTTATATGTCTTGTAAAGGGAAGGGAAAATCAGTTTGAGTTTGAGTTAACTGTTAATAAATGAGTGGAATATTTCTTACAGTGTTCTTGAAACAACATTTTTATATAAAACAGTAGATCTGTGCTTTTATCAGTCAGTCTGTTTTCGTGACCTTTGAAATATCCAGATCTGCAAACCCACATAAATGTTTTAAATGAACAATCAAACTTTCTTCTACCCTTTCTGCTAAGCTTGCTATTTTGCATCTTGTTAGCCTTGTGCTGTACAGTCTCTCTTTTTGTCCCCATTGAGTTTTAGGCCAGCAACTTACCTATGCCCACCAGCTCGAGAGTGGAGGAAAATCTTTCATTTTTACCTTTTTTGTTTTAAGCAGGACACTGTCTTTACCAGGATTATAAACTAGACTGATAAAAATAATACTTTAGAAAAACCCCCAAACAGGTTAATTTCTCTTTCCCCTGCCCTGTTCTAACTTCAACCCCTAGTCTTCTACCCAGAGCTTCCATTTTAGTTACAGACAGTCAGTAACTTGGTTATCATGACAAATCTTCTAACTGACCACAAGTGGTCTACTAATCGGGGACAGTTATAATTACACTAAAATCTAAAAATCGCACTAAGATATTCAGTACAGGTGTATGATGAGTGGTCAACCATGAAACAGGTCTGTAGGGATGAATATTAGTTGATTGATTTTTTTCTGCTTATCACACGTTATACTCGCTCTACTACATGTATCGAGCACTGTTTTACGGGTACCAAGTTGAACCCTTCTAACAGGTGTATAAATATATAGATTACGATGAAATTTTTACAATAAGTTAAATTGCCTATACTTGTGACTAAAATTAATTGGTACTTGACAATTTTAATAAAATAACAATTAAGCTCCTGCCAACCACAAAGGTGACAGTTTATGCAGCCGTCATTAGTAATTAATAATGTAGCCGGATTGTCCCTCCTGATATTTGCTTCAAATGTTGATAAGGGAGTTATGGCCCTGTTCGTACTCGATCGTTTTGACCAAAGGAACAGACCAAAGGAACGGCCCAAAGTATCTAAGCGAGCGCTTCTCAAATTTTTACAGAATTTATACTATGAATAAAAAAGTCAGTTACACGGTAAGATTCTCTCCTAATTGAAGGAGAACATGCATTTGGAAGAGATACTGGAGAAAAGACATGACAGTGTAGGGGTTGGAAAGAAAAATGAAAAACATGAACATCTAATTAAATATAGTGAAACCTTCCGTTACTTAACCACCTGAAATGTCAAATGTACGTGGTTGCTGGCGGAAGATGGTCGCTTACCAGAGGTCAGGGCCATAGGGGGTCCAATTTTCGGGTACTTGATTAATTTGTTATTCCAAGTGGTCCTGTCCAAATTCTTCCGGGAACGGAAGCAAGCAAAAATTCACACGGTACTAAGCTATTTCGGGAGACACTTTCAGTGGCACCACTCTTACGACATTTGTTGAAAAAGTTTTCAGTTTACGCCCGAGATCCATCTTTTTCCCAGGGCCCCACCCTAACGGAGGGAAAAGGCCTTGGGAGCGAGGTTGTTGAGAGATAAAAGTCAATCGTCTGTCAAGGGTCGCTTACGGGAGGTCCAAAACAAATGAAAAAGGTGGTCGCCATCGAGAAGTGGTCGCAAAAGGAGGTTCGAATGTAGTCATTAATCTACCTCGTGTTGAAAGAACAAACACGAAAGGAAAAAAAGAAAAAAACCAAACAACCTTATTGCTTTACTTTGGAAAAGGGCTTTGAATTTGGTTTTGCAAAAGGTTCCTACCAGAGAACCTTTAGGAAACCATCTTTGCAAGTCAAACCAAAGTGAAGGGGCCAGGCTGTTGTTGATGAAGGAGGGTGGAAAATAAAAAACGCACAAAAAGAACGCACAGGTACAGAAGGATACGGAAGCGTGTACGGGGACTGGTAATGACGACGTTAATTTATTCTGACGACCGCTGATCAATATTCTGTTTGTTCATTATCAACCGCGCTTATTCGATTTTTCGATTTTTTCCTCGTTATATGTGAAATATGGAAAATATGGCGTAAAGTCCGAGAAACGAGCACTGTTGCCATCCTCTCTGTGTACCTTGATATGATTTCAAGACAAAACAGGCCTCAGGCAAGCTGAATCTTCGTAGATGTGATTTTAAATTGTTTGTGTAAGGTACTTTCGAGACGTGTTTGTTATCTACAACTCGGTCAACGACAGTTCAACACGGAAATTTGTGCATTCTTGTGGCTTACGCTTACGTTGTGGACAACAATTAGATTGTGGAAAAGGTATTTTAAATCATTGTTTCGAATTTCTTTGCGGACTCAAACGACGATGGAAGAAAGTGATCCATTCTTCAGATAAATGTCGAGTCGGCAGTTTGCATACATTGATCCAAAGTAACGCTGGCCGCCGATTCATGGCGCATCTCTCTCCGATTTTGAAAGCGAAGGTCGACGAACTGTTTCTCAGATGGTTGTCTACGCCCGAGACTCAACGAGTTCTGAGAAATGACTTGAACAAGTTAATACAAGGCCGACCCTTGTCGCCAAGGCAATTGTCAAGTTCTGGTTCGACAAATGCAATAGGCGGCGCTTGTAGGCCCATTTCGCCCCCGGCTCCGCCAACCAGCTCTCCGAATCAATTATTGCGGTCGCCACGAAGCCCTCGAGAACGATCTTCGCGAAGACCAGGGTCTAAATCGCCTCCGCGTTCTCCCAGGTTAGAGAACAATGAAGGGACGAGGTATCCGATGAAGGATAAACATTTCATCTTCAATAATGTGAGAATCTTCTCAGGGTGCGCGGCGCACTTGCCGCAGTTTCATTTCCCGCTTGGGAAGCCAGAAGATTCTCCATCATGTGAAATTACGTTGTCCAAGGTCGCTCAGATATTCAAACTATACGAAAGCGGTATTCCCAAAGAGGACTTTGGATCTGTGGCCAAGGTATTTTTACTTTCCTGTGTGTTTTTGACTACTTTCTTCAGTTAAGTTCAATATGGAACTTGAAACCGAGTTTTTGTAGCGTGACTATTGTTTATAAGTTAGCTGCAGCGGTTACTGTTAAACGAGGAAGCCAGTCTGTGACCTCTCAAAAAAGCACGATACTTATGCACGCACGATGAAAAATTCAACGATTCCACCTTAGCTAGTCTTGTGTTGTGGGTTTTTTGTACCGATGGTCTGGAATTCTTCCGAGATACAAAGCAGAGTTAGATTTCGACAAAATTTTTTCCCTAATGGAAACTTATGCGTGAACGCAGTCAGGCGTTGTTGTTTTCATGTATTACGGTCACGTTCAGCCAAATTTTTCAAACCGACATTTAAATAGACACTTTCTTTTGACGTTTGCCCAGAAAAATACAGCTTATAGGTGACGGAAATGGCTTAAGGTTATTCAAACAATCATTTAAATCTGTCTTAAAAGTTTGTTTGTCTACTCTACTCGCCTGAAAGCAAACGATCACCTATTTTCTAGACAATCTCTTGAACCTGTCGAACGATCAATATGTCACTTGGAGGAAGGAGGCACTTGAAAAATAAAAGCAGGCCGCTGAAAAGGTTTATTTTAGTATTTGCCCTGTAATCGGGCCTGTGTGACATGTCAAGTAAAATTTTGAAGTAGTCCGAAAACTCGCGTGGGCTTCTATTGTTACGCAACGTTCGGTTTCGAAGCATGTTATTTCATTTTCGTTGTTCACGCGCAGTGGTCCCGATTAAGCTTCATTCTTATCACTGGGAAAGGTTTAAGAGAAAACTCTTTGTAAAATGACCAGATGAAGACTCTATTTAAATTCAAACCATTTTAACGATGGCTTAGAAAACCCGTTAGTTAAACCGATTTATAGACAGCTTTAGTGTATAATTCAATTTCAGATTGGAAAAAGGTTATCTCCCTTTGTTCGTGCAAAGTTCAAATTATCGAACGACCTATTTTTAGAACGCTGTTTATACTTAAAACAATTTTTCTGGCAACCTGGAGTCAACATAATCTTGCATATGTTTTGACAGACGCGAATTAGTTTCGATGGAAGTCAGAAAAAGCGCGTAGATGTCTCCTAAAGGTAGCCAAAGGCTTCTGATGAAACGGTAGCCAAAAAGTGAAGGGATAATTTGCATACTATAGAACTTTTGAGTGTGCTCTAAACACAACTCTCTTCAATATTAATATCTTAAAACAGGTGAAGAATCAGAAATGATACGATCCAAAATAATATGTAGGTTTGTCGTTTTTAAAACTTCTTAAGTGCGAGGGCTTGCTTTCAAGGTTCATAAAAGACCTACAGACTGGCCAACATTTAGCACTTTACAACAAAAGAATTACGCTCTTTGAAAGTTTAAAAATATTTTCCCCCCAAGAATTCTGGTGAATTCTATGTTTTTAGTCTCAAAACAGAGAAAAAAATCTTTTTTTTACCCCTTTACATTTACAATCATAGTTGTTTGTTTATGAAAGATGTTACTCCCTCATTATGCAGTTGGGATTATGTGTAATTTCCCGTTTTTTTGCAATGACCGTTTTACTGGGTTTTCTAGAATTTAGCAAATGGCCATGTGGATTGAAGACTGATGTTCAAGTGATGAGGCATCACAAATGCAAAATTAGCATTTTCATTTGAAGTGAAATAAGCATGCCAATTATTTGCACTTCCCCACAAAAGTTGTATTTTTTTCCAAAGCTCATGCACAGATTTTGGACATGATAATTTAAATAATTCAGAATCTATAATTTTGACCATTCAATGGAATGGGAGTTTAATCTTTTTCGCTGAGACAATTTACAAGATAAGTTTAATATTTGACTATGCTAATCTAATCAACAACTTGTTTTTAATTTGAGGGTGATCTGCACACATCACTTACAAAAAGCTGGTAGGAATGTCAACACTTTGTTACTTATCAATCATTTTATTCTTCAAAGTAGCGCTTCTGAGCAAGCCTTTTTACCAAAAATGCTACTCTCAAAAAGTAATGGAAAACTCAAAAATCCTGGACACAATTTTTTAGTTCAATTTGTGTAGATCACATTCTGCTGAAAAGCAAAAGGAGGAGATCAAACTAATCTTGTAAAATGTCCAGGCTTGAAAGAATAAGCTCCCATTTAAAATACGAAATTAAGTAAATTAAATATTCCAAATCAGTGTTTATTAAGCTTAGAGAAAAGTTGTATTTCTATAGGATGGTGTGCATAACTTTCATGCTATTACAGTTTAAATAAAAAGGCTAAGTATCCTCATGTGGTGCAACTCCCAGAAGTAATTAACAAGTAACTTCCACCTATAATACCCATACATTATTTAGCAACAGGTAGCGGGAATACTCAAACTTATTCGGTAGAAGTTTCGAAGACAAATCAGAAAAAGTAAAGACAATAAAAAGTTATACAAGTATACTAAACATTTCAGATCATTTGTGCTTAAGGCATCTGGCAGTCAAGTATCAGTGGATAGTATCAGTCAAAATATAGAATCAGTGTCAGTCAAACTTCGGCCAATACTCTGACTACCAACATTTGGACGGAATATCAGCTAATACTTGACTGACACTTGACCAACATTTCTGTCACTCGGTCAGTTCTTTTTAATGAGTTCTATCTTCTCTACTCAAAAAATACATTAATTTATTTTCTGTACCCCTTTTGAAATTCTTCTTTCTTGTACCTTGTTGTTATGGGGAAGAGGCATAGAAATGGCTGCCGTTCCAGCAAATGAACTGTTAACATTACTCAATGATATATAGAACTGACAGTCAATGGATTCATCAATGACACTTAACAGATCTGCTGCCAACTGTTGAATATGAGATAATGGTCGAGGTGTTGGCTGACTTACTAACCATGTAACAACTGATTGCTGATTTTCACTTGATGTCATCAAATTCAAAAATCCGAAAATATAGAGTCATGAAAATTTTATCTTCATCAGGCACATAAAGGGTCTTAATTCATATTTGTTTTCAAATGTAGCATGTTTGGTTTTGAAACCAGTGCAGTTTGATGTTCAGAGTTACGGTGGTTGCGTGACATAAAGCTCTGATTATGTTTGTCAAAAAAATTAATAGAGACCTATCGGGGGATTTTTAGCCTTTTAAGGAAATGAAGTGGTAGAAAAAGTGTTTTTGTACATATTTGTTGGTTTAGTGTAAATAATCAGTGGGCTAGATAGCCAAAGTAAGTTCCAGATGTCTTACACTATTTCAGGCTGCCATGTTTGTGGACAAAGATATCCACCAACATGATGGGGCTCTGTAAATATGCGCAAAACATTTCAATGAATATCTTAAGTTTGGGAAAAATAAGAGACCTAAAACTTGGAGAGGTGCTTCCTCAACCTATGTCCTATAACACGGCAATTTCTGAGCCTTATCCACTAAATTTCTTTCTTTTGATGCATAACAGTGAAAATGATCAATGATAGTGTGGACTCACAGTCCACCAACTTGACTAACAAGGTAACCGACCGTCAGCTGACCACCAGCCATTATTTCACCTAAGTATCGACTTTATAGCATCATTACCCATTTGGCAGACATGCTTTCAGCACACAAGGTCCAACATTTCTTGTGAAGTGCTTATACTAAGTTTTCTGGCTATCTTTATTTATTTCTTAGGCTTGTGGTTTACCGCTCTACTGGCGCGAACCTCTGTTTTCCGCAGCAGGAGGATATAAACATGGCTACGTTACATTACAAATGTTTAATGTCATGTGGAAAAGGTACTTAAAACTTGATTAGATTAGTTATATTATTGCAAAATGATTGTATTAATATCAGAGCTTCGGGTCAAAAACGAGAAAGTAAAACTAGCAAAAGCTGTGGAGTCAAGCCTAGTTGCATTTTCTCTCAAGAATTCTAGATTAAAAATGAGAAATGCTGCTGACAGAACTAATCATTAGGCTTTGTAGCCAGTGTTGGTAGAAAGCTGATTTTGATTGAATACTGGAAATAATTTAATCATTACTATTAGTGTCTATTTAATTTTATTTTTTTGCAGTTTGACATCTAATTATCATGATGATGCATCAAGATTTGTTCGACTTTTGAGTGCAAAAAACTCCCTAAATTATTTGGTTTCAGAAGACTTTATTCCCCTCCTGCAGGTAAAATATACTCCAGCATAACTGTACCATAGGGTAATTAAATCTCTCACTTAGCATGTGCAGTGCGGTGATTGGTCAATTTAGCAGGCCGTATTTTATTGTACAGCCTGCTGAATAAAAAAGTTTGAGTGGATTGGAGTCTTCCCTTCGAACTCAGAGATATGACAAATATCTTGGTTACTAACTTTGCCCTGCACTTTGGCAATAAAACCAAGCAAGAAAAAAAAAGGTCTGTAACTTACAGTACAGACCTTGCACTCAGTTGATAAGAGGTATTTTTTGATTAACATAATAATGAAAAGGGAATGTTTTAATCATGATTTAATTTCTTGACTTTTCTAAGAAGGTGATTGTTCTATCAGGGCTCCACACTAAGTTTTCAACTTACTAGCCAAGTGCTTTGCCGTAGGCTTGTTACATCTTGAATTTTACGACAATTTCAGTTTGTTTACTTGCCAAACTGGCTAGTGGAAATTGAAATCCACTTGCCAAAACTGAGTTTCTACTAGTCTGTGACTAGTGGACTACCGTTAGTGTCAAGCCCTGTCTATACACAATGAATACAAAACTTGAAGACTGCAGCTTACAACCTTTGCAACCTATCCAATGCAAAACTTGAAACCACGTGTGACTTGATGACTCACATCTCCCTGTCATTTACTTGTTCCGACGCTAAGACTTGCCATGTGCTGTTCAGCTTTAATTTCCAAAGGTCACAGATTGGGGATCAATGTTCATGAAATTGTCACCCAAAGTAAAATTTCAGTTACCAAAAGAGAAAGTTTCTTTAAGAGTTGGCAGATCGGGATAATTTTATATTCTACCTTTAGGACATTGTGCAAACACATCCTGGTTTGGAGTTTCTCCGAGACGCTCCTGATTTTCACTCCAGATACATCCATACTGTAAGTATATTTGAAAAAGCTAGAAATATAAGCTTATGCCTATGAGGAAAATAGGCTCTTTTACGTGAGCCACAAACTAGCCAAAGCAATGATTAATTTCAATCCTTACTCATTTTTTATGAAGGTCTTGTTAGTTTGTTACACAGGCTTATGCATTTTTGATGAATTGTGGCTTTACTGGTATTTACTGGTATTTTTTGCAAATTTTCTGTGCGTTTTTTAGATGTTCTCGCTGATAAGCCACACCCTTGATTTGCTATGAACATTTCTCTGAAAGACGGTGGAATAATTTATTGGTCAACAGAGTTGGACACTAACTTTTCAACTTACTAGCCAAGTGGCTTGGGACATTGTAGATGTTATGACCATTTCAATTTGTTTACTGGCCCAACTGGCTTGTGGAAATCGCAAACCATCAGCCAAAGCTGAATTTTCATTTTTCTGTGGCTAGTTGGCTACTGTTCGTATTGAGCCCTAGCCCATAGGGTTTTTTTTTTTTTATTTTTTTACAGTAAAATATTAAAATGCAAAGTTTTAAAGATGTCTGTTGGCTTCAAACATTTTCTTACTTAGAGATTGTTATGGGGACCCTGATACCTACCAGAGTTGAAAATTTGTTTGGAAACTCGAGTATGTGAACCAAGCATGATGTTGATTTTTTCACTTTTTTTTTCCTCAGGTCCTAGCCAGAATATTTTATTGTGTAAATAGTTCATGGACAGGACGCATTACAGTTCCAGAACTGCGGAATAGCAATTTTTTAGAAGCAAGTCAAACTCTAACTCTTTATCTCCCAAGACCTGATTATTAATTCTTTTAATTAATTAATGTATCAATTAATTTAGAATTAATTAACTGATTAATTTTTGTTGATTTCTTAAGAGAGTTCTCTTTTCCCCCTTTTTTGTCAATTCTCCCCTCTAAGTCTGACACATTTCCTTCTAAATTAGTTCATTAGAATTTGGTGGTGGATCAAGGTCTATAACAACTTCTACCTGATAAATTTGAGTTTTCTCATGACCTATTTACTGTATAATGTATAAGCATCATAGGGAGGAGTTAAATGTTAACCCATTAATGGCCGCAGCTTTTGTTGAAAACTGTGTTTTGAAGCTAGTCGAGCAGATTTCAGGTCACTGTTGTGGTTTTAAAAGCTCAAACTTACCAAAAACCCCTTGACAGCTTGTACACTCAACGGTCTTTCGATCCAAATGCAAAATGGCAGCCTGAAAATCTCTGGCACGCGCAGAAAGCAAACTTTCGAGATAGTTTTTGGGTTGAAAAGTAATGCCCCACTTACGACTTTTACTTTTCTCTCTTTCTCCTGCCCTTTTTTTCCCCTCTCCTTGCCTGAAGTTTCTCCTCACTTGCTGGAAATTTAGTAGGCTTCATTTTGGTGTAGAGATTTTTTACAGAAACTACTCATTATTTTCAAACCACATGCTCAGAAAGGTAGGTGGGTAATGGAACAAGATTTTCATCCAGATTTTCAGGTCAAAGTTACATGGTTTTCTGGCTATTTCTCCAATCTCCTTCACTCAATTGCGCTCATTCTGGTATCGTTTGTAAGATATTTTCAACCTGTTCAAGTACATGCTCAAATTCGTGCTCCAGGTTTAAAAGTGAGACGTCACAAGGCGTAGAAAGGGTGTGGGTCCCCATGGGCGCATACGGGCGCACTGGACGTCAATAGGTTAATCACATCTGGGGAGTCAAAGGGTTAAAGATGTTGTCCTTTGGTTGGCATGACTGTGAGATGCATTTATTTTTAGGAACTTTAGAAGACACTACATGTGTGTAACATATGACAGAATATGTCAGGGCTCGACACTAACAGTAGCCAACTAGCCACGGACTGGTAGAATTTAAGTTTTAGCCAGTGGTTTTTTATTTCCCCTAGCCAGTTTGGCTAATAAGCAAACTGAAATTGTTATAAAAAGTTGTCACTGGCTACTTGGCTAGTAGGTTGAAAAGTTAGTGTCGAGCCCTGTTAGTCAAAGCAAAATGATACAAACAACTACTCATTCCTTTGTTACACAATAAAGAAAATCTGATGATATTTTTTTTTTTCTCCCACACCAGGTTTTAGCCCGACTTGAAGAAGAAGAGGACATAAATGAGGTAAAGAAACACTGCAAATTATAAATTTGGAAAACAGCAGACAGCAAAAGAATGCCTAATTTTCTCTGTGATTCTACCCATGTATCAGAAACAGAAAAACCTCTTTGTTTCCCTTACCAGTGAAACCACCAATTAAAGGCAATAATGATAGATTGAAATGATTTTTAGTCCTCCCAGTGAAACTGGAATGAAGATATTTTTGCTTTTATGTAGCTTCAGGTATGTATTATTGTGACAGTTTGGAATCAGAATCTTAGAATGTACTTGTCACTGTTTTAATGGTTTGTACCTCATTGTCTTTCAGATCTTGGACTATTTTTCTTATGAACATTTTTATGTAATTTATTGTAAATTCTGGGAGCTGGATACGGACCATGATCTGCTGATCGATGAAAAAGACCTGATGAGACATAACAACCATGGTATGTGATGCTTATAATGCAACAATCAGTTTAAAACTTTACACCACCCCCCCCCCCCCCCCACTGTGACCAATGGGCATTTGACAATGACAGTTTGTCCTCAGGGGGTGGGGAGTAGAAAATTTTTTGAACCTTGCTTGGCTGGGGTAGGGAAATTGAAACAGCGAAATACACTTTTTAATTTAAAATAATAGAGGAGATTAAAGGTGAAGAGTTGGCTTTCATGAGTCACCATGGCTGAGAAGAAAATGTTCACGTTGTATGATGTTTACCGGCCAAAAACCAAACAGTGGAACCAAAAACTTGTAACGGTACCTAACTGTGCTAAGTGCTTCAATATTTGTTGATTGCACAAAGAACGGTTCTATAAACAATTGTGCTTGGGTGGGGTATTTGAACACAATTTGTGCAAGGTACTTTTTATATGTTATTGAAAAATGTATCATTCAATTTATTCTCATTGTTTATTATTTTCTATTTTGCCTTTAGCATTATCATCCAAAATAGTGAAAAGACTCTTCTCTGGGTGTGTCACACGGTAGGGATAAAATAAATCTTGTCATAGACCACTTTCATAAATGGCTGCCAGATTAATATTCTTTTGTTTAAATTTAAATTAGCCTTTCTGGCCTCGTTCTCCAGTACAAAATTCAAAAGAATACATTATCTCAAGCGAGGCCAGAAAGGCTAATTTAAATTTAAACAAAAGAATATTAATCCGGCAGCCATTTATGAAAGTGGTCAATAGTAATTATTACTTTTTAAAATGATTTCCTTGAAATTAATCTAGAAATCATTGCTGTAGGTCGTCTTTAGTCGTTTTACAGTGAAGAAAACAAAGACAAGTTTAAGATACTGCATAGTTTAAACAAGTAAATAGGAATTACTGGCACTTGTGCTTAAAAATGTATGTAGAGTCAAAATTGAATAGATGGTGTTTTGGTGAAGGAGGTCCAACTGTAAAAAGTAGTCTACTTAGTTTTCAGCACAACAGCACTTTGATTTGCTGTAATATGCCTTTTATTGTGCTGATGTAGGGGTGCCTCTTACATGGAGGGCAAGATGACTTATCCAGAATTCGTTTGGTTTCTTCTTTCTGAAGAGGACAAGAAACATCCAAGAAGGTGAGTAAATGTGCCTTTCATTTTTGTCTGTTTACAATAATTAAGCAGGCAGTAAGAAGCTGAAAAAATTGACGCACCTTGTCAGGTGAAGGTTAGTGAAAATTCGCCTCTTCGTGAAAACAAACGTGAACACTCATTGTGCCTTTGTTGGCCACAATAGGCTATTCTGGACCTTCCTCTTTTAGTATCACCTTCCTGTCTGTAAGAGGGTATAGGAAAACATGTGGCAAAAGAAAGTGAAAACATCTCTCGGGGGTAGGGAGGGTGGTATGATGTGGAGGAAGGTTTCAGTCATTTCCTTCTGGATGAGCCCGTTAGGAAGGAAGCCATTTATAAGCCGGTGAAGAGGTTTGGAGTGTTTGTCATTTGCTTCCTTTTCCTTCCACAGTATTGAGTACTGGTTCCGCTGTATGGATTTAGATGGAGACGGTGTACTGTCCATGTACGAATTGGAGTATTTTTATACCGAACAAATAACCAAAATGGATGTTCTTGGCATAGAGACGATGCTGTTTGAAGACTGTCTTTGTCAGGTTTGTCAATGTATATTAACAGAATTAAGTGGTAGTATCCATTTGCAGCTGCTATGCGAGTTTTTTGTCAATCTGAACAATTACTAGAAAATTCATGGAACAAGGGAATGGGCTTTTCATCTTTTTGTAAAGGATCTAAATTAAAAATTTGGCGCAGGTCGAAGTCCCCACTGCAGTTTTTCCAGAACTGGGAAAATGTTAGAGTACATGTAACTAGAATTGGGGAATGCTTGATAGATGGGATGACAGTAACCGTATGGGGATGGTAAATGTGGCAGAACTGATAACGATGGTGATGAAATTTGAGGATAACTATAACAGCTAAGTTTATTTATTTCCAGTCATTGCATATAACGTTTTATTTCCTTGTCTTCTCTCTCAGATGTTAGACATGGTAAATCCTAAATCTCCAGGTATGATCCTTGTCTTAAAATACCAAAAACAACTTCAAAATAACGCTATTGCTACTGTCTGTCAAAGGCAATACTCGTCTATGAAATTTAACTGTTTGTAAAAGCTTTTTGCACTTTTTACAAAATAGGATTATATCATTTTTTTTTCCCTACAGGATGCGTAACGCTGAGTGACTTGAAGAATTGCAAACTGGCCTACATTTTCTTCAACACATTCTTCAATTTGGATAAATATTTAGAATTTGAACAGAGGGATCCGTTTGCTGCAGCTAGGGTAGGAATCCTTTCTCAATTACTGTTTGAGTCATACAGTTAAGAAATATCGATCTCACACGATTGCAAGGGAAATTTCGGCTAAAAGAGAGGGACGCTTACTAAAAGGAGGGCGCATTATAGAGGCGCTTATTATTTTCCTGTAATGATTCCAATGTAGTTGAAGTTTAAAAAGTTATAATTAAAGTAGAGGAGGAGAGGGGCGCTTGTTTGCAATTATGGCCTTGGGGGTGGGGACTTATTAGAACGCAGGCGCTTATTACAGCATGGGCGCCTATTAGAGCGTGGGCCCTTATTAGAGCCTGGGCGCCTATTAGAGCGAGGGCGCTTATTAGAGCGTGGGCCCTTATTAGAGCCTGGGCGCCTATTAGAGCGAGGGCGCTTATTAGAGCCTGGGCACTTATTAGAGCCTGGGCGCCTATTAGAGCGAGGGCGCTTATTAGAGCCTGGGCGCCTATTAGAGCGTGGGCCCTTATTAGAGCCTGGGCGCCTATTAGAGCGAGGGCGCTTATTGGAGCGTGGGCGCTTATTAGAGCCTGGGCGCCTATTAGAGCGAGGGCGCTTATTAGAGCGGGGGCGCTCATTAGAGCGTGGACGCTCATTAGAGCGTGGATGCCTATTACGGCGTTGGCGCTTCTCAGAGCGTGGAAACTTAGTAAAGCGTGGGCGCTTCTCACAGCGTAGAAATATGGTGATTATTTAACGATGTTTTGAAAACTAATTTATTTGTTTATTAATTCAATCAAACAATCAATCAGTTTCTCAGTTACAACATGGCACTTAATTATTAGGATTTACAAGAAGGCGATTGTAACGAACGGTCCGACTGGGAGAGGTATGCTCAAGAAGAATACGACTTGCTGGTGGCTGAAGAAGGAGCCAATGAACAAACAGAAGGGTAAGGCCACGTGACTTAAACCCGCTAGACATTTGTGAGCATTTGGCACGGTTGCATGGTAACTACGTCCAGGTTTAAGCCATGGTTGCTATCAGTCAGAAAAACGGCCAAATACAACAGGAAAAAACAACAAATTCAAAACCCCCTCGATGCTAGAGAATAGCTGAAAATTCAATTTTGAACCAGGGAAAAATTGAAATTTGTAGGAAAAAAAGAAAATTTTTTGTTGAAAATTATGCTTTTTTTTTTTCTAATTAGTTGGCACTTTTTTTTGCAGTTTATACGAGGATGACTTCGACGAAGATGAAGACCTGGCTGAAGGAGATATCATGGCGCTGAAAGGACTCGAAAATGATGACGAACTTGGTATTGGAAACAATAACAAGAATAAACCCTGGATAATGGTCACTGGAATAGATGATGACGTAGATGATGATGATGATGATGATGACGACGATGACTTTTATTGAGTAAACTACGTTTGCAAAGAAAGAGTCTGACATGTAGAGTGGTTCTCTCGAACCAAGGTAGAAACTGCCCCGAAGTATTTCACTAAGAGAGTCCCAGAGGCATGATTTGCTCAGAATGGGGACTAAATTCAATCCCTCGTAAATAACTAGTAGGCAGTTGGTAAACGAAGAAGGAAGTACCCCAACGCTTGTTCCAGTTAAAATCATGATAACGTTTTGTTCGTTAACAAAATAGGAGAGTTAGTAAGTGAAAGGGCCCATAAAGTTACACTGCCGTGACAGCAGAACGTGACCCTTAAAGTTGTCACCCTCAGCTCAGTGTCCAGGGCCATAGAGCCGTTCCCTCTCCGATCAACTTTCTTGCTCTCCTAGAGTGTAAGGTTCTATTTTAGTATTCGATGGTATTGTTTAGAGGTTTATTATCGTAAATGCTCTAAAAATTGTTCGGCATAGATAAAGGGGAAATTTTGTGGGCGCGGTTGCGTCACCAGAATTCATAGATCTTTTTGTACCAAGGAGAAAATAATAAAAAAAATTAGTAATCGATGTTAAGAAATTTGCGAGGAATGTTCTTTGAACTTAGATAACTTCTTCAAACCCACTCAACTGTTACAGTGGAACCTCGATTTAACGAAGCTCTATATAACGAAGTCCTCAGTACAATGAACCTTACTTCAGTTTCAGCCCGCCTAAACTCAACCTCGTTCCCAGGGCTTTTCCCTTTTTTGAATATTTTAGCGGGTGGGAAAAGGTTATAGGAGGGAAACTATTCTTATTAAAAGCTATTTGAAGATTTCCAAACACGTGCGAAACACCTAGTTGCGCCGCCATGTTTACAGTGATGATAATTTAATACACCCAGAATTTCAGGGATCAGCCTATGCCAGGGCCTTTTCCCGCCCGCTAAAATATTCAAAAAGGGAAAAGCCCTGGGAGCGAGGTTGGGTTAAACTTATGGTAAAATGTATGCCACAGAACCTTGTTCAAACGAACCCTCGATATAACGGAGCAATTTCCCCAGTCCCTTGGTACCTCGTTAAATCTTGGTTCTGCTGTAGTAGCTAACGCCTCCGCTTTACGGTATTTCACTTTCCTTTTAAAAAGTTGCTAACTTTCATTTAGGTAACGTCTGTGAGAAAAACCACGGCTTTGAATTCAAGACTTCATCGGTTTCTGAAATTGTGTCTAAACTTATAGGCCCTTGAAAACATACGAGCCTTTGTGCACAAAAGAAACTTTAGCTTCCAGATAACCTCAAAGGTATCCCTCAGGACCCATACCGTTCTATTAAAAAATAAATAGGATAGGAAGTAGTGAACCTTAGCTACAGAAAAAAAAAAAGTCCTCCTGTTCCCTACCCCCTCAGATATTGTTGTCAAGATTGTAATTCTCTTCCCCCCCCCCTCATTCTTCAACCACATCGTTAGATGAACAAATAACATGTGAACGTTTCGTTCATCTGTCGAATTTAATTTTTATTTATAAAACATTTGAATGTGATATTTCCCAAACGTTTACAGGTTACCGTGTATGCTTTGACAACCAACATGCCATTATTTACACTTCTCACGAAGAAATAAATGAAAAAGTAAACGTTTTTGCTTCAAATTAAATGTAAAAATTAAGTAAGGACTGAAAAATATCAAACCGAAATTAATTTCAATGTATGATGGTGAGTGATAAGGAGATATCAAACCAATGAATGATTTGTCTTAAATATTCTCTGCATGCCATTAAAAAACATGTAAGGCGTAGATTAATGAAAACTGATACATGGAAGATAGAGACAAGAAAACGTTTGAAGAAATACAAGAATTCCCAGATAAAGTTTGAAGAGTAAACAGGTAAAATCGAGTATAACCGAGAGTAAATTGTACGGAAGAGATTTGAATAGGTTGTCGAATTAGGATTGTTAGAGTAGTTTTGCAAAACTATGGTCAACTTGAAAAAGAGACGGCTTAACTGTGTAATACGATAGCAAAACACAAAATAAGCAATAACGAACGAAAAAGGTACAAAGATTGCCAAAAATGAAAAAGATTCAAACGGATTTCAGACGAAGTTAAACCCTGAAACCTAGCCTTAATGCGAGGATAATTGTTTTTGGATGAACAAATCGTGACGTGACTGTGAAATCAGCGGACTGATGTCAGTTTCTGAGCAGCTACGCACCCACTCATTTAACCAAGAGTCAACTGATAACAAGTCAGGGTTGATGATGGGTTAGGGGAGGGGTGGGTACGAAGTTGTTCAGATACTGATCTTTATCCTTATCACATCCATTTTGAAATCACTGGTGGTCCCTGTAATCCGATTGGCTCTAATTGGTGCGATTTGTTCACGAATCACACCATTTTTGCTCTAAATTGCATCATTTTACGCTTGACTGAGTTTTTGACACATGATGTCAGTCTTTCTGTTTTGCATACAAAATAAGATGTAAAAAGCGTTTCCGGTTCCGCTTTTTGTTTCAAAACCGGCTCAGTACTGCATCATAAAATATTTGAATTGACCAAGTCCTGTATTTGGGCGATTTCAAAATGGATGTAATAAAGTGGCAATTGAACCTCGTGTCGTGCAATTTTGGTCTGAAATCATACTTGTGATTTCAAATCGAACTCGCGCTGCGCGTTCGTTCGATTTTGAAATCACGCGTATGATTTCAGCCCAAATTGCACTCCACTCAGTTCAATTACCAGTATAAATCAGCTCTGAAATGATAATAACAACTTAGTAATTTATGAGATCAAAAAGTGATAAATATATAGAGAGCGTTTATGATAGCTCTCATTGGTTAACTGACGATATATTTTAAACATGTTTACATACTTTGATAATTTTGACAACATTCATTGAATAGCGCTATCTACTGCGAGGATCGTACATCATATGTATTCATTGATACTATGGCCCTGCTTCGCAACCGATGTTTGGTTTGTCACATAACACGGTTTCTCGCTGAGGTATTGCGTGACGCAACCAAACAATGGCCGCAGAGGTTATTGATAATACTGTCGTTTTTACATGGTCTGATGTTCATCGAGAGAATTTCTTTCCTTCGACTGTTGAGTAGGAAGGAAAAGAATAAATTTTCTGAAAATATGTAAGCGAAAGCGATTGGTAAAGCCATCTCAAACAAACCTCAAGCATTAATAAATGAAAGCTGTTCTTGAAAAATAATGGTAACGATGTTTTGAAATGGATAAAAATGAGAGATATATACACATTTTGGCTTGTTAAAAATTATTTGAAAGATCACTGCTTACACCACGGCCAACTGTATCAGTTCAGTAAGATGCTCAGACTTACACGGCCTTGCGTGACAAAAATTGTTTCGCGTAACAAACTGCATTTTGCATAACCATGCGTGACAAAATCACCTAATATAGCCCAGTCCCCTTAAATAAGAAATATAACGTTTACCTGGAACGTCTTAACAAATAACTGAAACTTGTATGTATGTATTTCCGTTTCTTATCCTACTGATTAACATCCCTCTTTGAATTTCACGTACTTTCAAATTCTTGTCGTTCAAAAAGACAGCAACTGTACTAAGACAATGACGGCGAGTTAAACGACCTTCAATATCTTTGCCCTTAAAAAACCCTAACATTTCCCAACAAAACTGTACTGAAAAGTGCCTTAGACTTCACACGCGGCATTTCCGAGGTTGAATATGGCCCCGCATGAGATTAAACTTTGTAACAAAATGGTAGAGTCTAAATGAGCAGACAGGCAATCGTCAAATGGCCAAAACATTCCCCACAAGGCATTGATGGAAAATTTATGCCGCCATCTTTTTTCTCACGGTTAACTCTGTGTCGTTGCAGAAGCTATTTCGAATATAGGAACATGAACAAAATAAAGACATGCTAATATTTGTGGTCGTCCATTCACATCGGTGAACCTGCCTGTGTGGTTGCTTTAATTGAGAATTTTCAAAATCTCTTTTAAAGTAGAGCCGTGTAAAACGTTTTAATCCAAACAGGATTAAGTCACGGGGATATTTTCTTTAGTTAGGACGATTCTAGCTGCATTATGAATGGATGCTGGGATAAAAATTTTCGCTTTTCTCACAAGTGTATGTTATTAAATTGTGAAACCACACTTAAATTGCTTGACTTTAGAAACTCTGTCCTGCTGCATTGCCTTGACCGGGATAATACCCGTACCCCTCTGGATAAGTCCACTGGTTTCCCGCAACGTTACCTTCCTCCGTTCTGTTTCCGTAGAAGTTTGCATTAATTGAGTTACCCGAAGGATAGGGGGGCGGTGGTTGTTGAGGAGTAGCAGGGAAAAACTTAGAATCCGGGAAATTTCCGCTTTGTTGTGGTACCACATAATTATTCTGCATGTTAGAATTCCCTTGAAATTGTTGGTTATAGTTACCGTACTGACTTGAGTCCGTAAACCTGGCCGGAGAGGGGTAGGGTGGCGGTAAAGTCTGGTTGCCTGGGGGACTTTTGACGGGAGAAGGCGTCCCTCCAGAAGTAGAATAGTTATACATGTTACTGTAGTTGTTCTGGCCTGACCAAAACGAGCCCGAGATATTCTGCGTTGGACTTTTCAGGGCACCAAAACCTCCTCCGACGCCATTTGCTGTCGCGTTACTTCCACCAAAATTTGGTCCTCTGAAGTTGGCATTCATGGCAGTCCCTACGTTGTTGAGCCCTCTTGCGTAAGCCTCACCGAAATTCGTTCCAGACGTACTTTGCCCCCTTAAATTTGGGCCCGGGTAGTTCGCGTTTGAACCTGAAAAAACAGGTACTACTGGATTGGGACCCGACATATTAGGTCCTCCCAAATTTGTCATTATGTTTGGAGTTCTAACTCCCTGGGTACCTGGAAAAGAGGGTCCACCTGGTGACATCCCTGGTACATTACCAGGAGAAATGTTTCTAATACCCGTGCTGTTTCCTGCGAAGTTGTTTCCAGTGAGGGTTGGCGTTCCTAAAGTGACATTTCCGAAATTGGGGTCAACATAATTCGGGGCCTGTTTGGTGGGGAACTGTGGCTTAAATATTTCGAAGTTTGGAGGGTTGGGAAATATGCCTTCTGGGGGGTAGCTGAGGGGATTCCTGTGATTGCTCACGTCGGGAACAGGCTGGGTACGAGCAACCGGCGCCACAGATGCAATCCTTGAGTGTGGGTGGATCTTGTTGCCGTGGAGCGCATGAGAAGGTGGAATATTAACAGCCCCAGCTACAACTTCGCTCCCTGAGCTAGCAACGTTTATTTTTGCTGCCTCCCCTCCGTTTACACTCGTTTTTAGAAGCTCATTGTCCGACTTCTTGTCGTCTTCTCGGTTTTCTTTCGATTTTGAGGCTCCAGGTTTGTCTTTTGAGCTCTCCTCATTGTCACGTTCGTCACCTTTCTCACGTTCGGATCTAATCGAATCCTCAGCGTCTTTGCTATCATTATCATCATCGTCTTCATCAATAATCTTTCGTGTCCTTCGAAGCCGAGTAGAACCCTCGGACTTCCCCCGAACATCGTCATCCGAGTTGGCTTCGTACTCGTATCCGCTCGTCGGAGACTCCGAACCGCTTTCGTAATCAAGATCCATCAGTCGACGGGATCTACGGGTATTCCGCTGATGTAACCGCACAAGATTTCCTGACTCGTAAGCCGGTTTGGAGAACAACAAATGTTTTTCCTCTCCATTAACTTCCTCTCCTTTGAATCTCTTTTTGTCGTGCTCGACGGCCGATGTGATATCGTCCTCGAAGTCTTTAAAAGTATAGTCGACGTTTTTTCTTGAGCGACCAGACCGTCTGATTCCTTGGTCTTCTTCGTCATCTGATGTTCGCTACGATAGTGTAAAGTAAAACAAAATATAAACAAATACTAATAACCCAGTACAAGTCCGTAACGTAAAGAACGAAGAAAAATAGAGATTTAACACCGCGTTTACGTGAAATGTAAACGGCAAGAGTGACCACGTGACCTTGTTTTCCTGCCATTTTTTCACGTTTGCCGGTTGTGCTTTGCCGTTTCTACGTGAAATTAACCTGTTTCGCGTTTGCCGTGTACGTAAGAATTTTCGCCACTTTTTCTCTCACAGAGTAAAAGTTAATTGGCGGAAAAGGTGCACCGAAACTATTCCTTGTAAGTAATACAAGGGCACTTTCAAATCCACCATGACGTGAGCTCACGCAAAGCTAAAGCAGCAAGGTTCACGCTATTTCACGCCGGACGTGAAAGGACAAGCTGACGTTTGTCGTGTCACGTAAACGCAGTGCTATATCTCTCTAATATTTAGTGACTAACGTGAGTGAAAATTCACAACTGTGTTTGAACTCAAATTTTAAGTAAAAGGATTTTTCACCATTTATTTCCCTGGTCACTATTTATCGCGTGGGAGCGGAGGGGATAAAGGGAGATGAGGGGGACGAGGGGGAGAGGGGTGGGGGCGGTGTCTGAAATATTTGGTCTGACTGATCTCCTCTGTTCCCCGTAAAAACCATGTGATCCCCAAAAGGCGATAAATAATGACTGTAACCTAACATAAGAGAGTACCGTGGCAATAGAATACAACCTGCAAAGTTGACCGAACAAAGCACAGAGGAAGTAAGAAAAATAATTTACCAATCAATATATAAAGAATAAAAATGATTCTTTTTAAAAGTGTAATACATTGTATCGAATAAAAGCATAAATAAGGAGTGGGAAACGTTGCAAAAATAATCTTAAATTAAGAGACGAAAGAAAACAGCAAGTGAAAATAAAAGCCTGCGAAAATTTTTTCGGAACATGAATAAAGTGTCCTAAATGTTTCTATTTCCCTGTTTTTGGCCTTTAAAAATACGGAAGGCGAAAGGTGGCAACTCATCACAAAATAATGGACTGTACCCATATCATACATTATGTTAACATAGCTATGACGCCTCTAAGAATTGTTTTCGCCAGACTTAAAATAAATCTCCTCTACGAAAAAACGACAAAGACAAAATATAAACAAACAAAATTAACAAATACGTTAATAAACATGTAAACAAAAAGATAATTTAGAGAATAAGAAAAAATCTATATAGTACCTGTAAGATGTTGTTCAGGTCAATACCTGCAAAACCCAACCTGAAAAGTACAACAAAAAAATCCTGCTTAACCATGGGGTAAACTGCGCATGCGCACTAGACAGAGAACAAAGGCGCCCTTTATCGCCCTTGTTTAAAACGAAACGTGATGATGAAACGAGATATGGCACACTTGTGAACGGAAAATCATTTCTTTCCAATAATGAAGAGAAATCTTTTCAATTTACCCCGACAACATTTACCACAATGATGGTAGACAACGACGAATTAAGAATGAGCAGCACTTCAACATTGGTTGATCAAAAAAGTAACAGCCTTTGATCTGCCACACACGACCACTGAATCGATAGTGGATCATGTGCCACTCAAACGGCTCAGAGCAACTCCAGTTTAATGAAACAGCTGTTCAATTAACATGGATAGTTGTGCCGACGACTGGAGACACAATTGCGAAGATGAAACGAATGTATGAACGTATAATCATAAACGTCGGCATTTGATTGGTTACGCGATTTGCTATCTATTCCGTGGTATACAGCCTGACAATGTGCGGTTGTAATTAGAATGAATAAAATCGCGCGCCTATCTAATTGTTAAGTCTCGAACTACCACAAGATCTAAAAAAATTAGATTCTTCGCAGTCGATCTCGAAGGTTATCTCAAGTTAGTAATGTAAATGTTCAGCAGAGTGTAAAATGAGAATATCACAATGTTTGCAAATGTCTCGTCCGTCGGAAAGCGACAACCATATCGTTACCGCTGAGATCCTAAGAGGCTTCGTTCAGTTTCATTACATAAATCTTTCGCAAATCTCGTCCATATGGTGGCCTAATTGTCATCATATCATAAACACACTAATTGCCCACCAATCGCCCCATACACGACAAATCGTTGCAGCCTGCAATGAGAAAAAAAAAGGCACACCTAGACAGATAATCGCACAGGGATACTGGGAACAAAACAAAATAACGACAACTGATTCAAAGTTAAATATTTCTAAATTCATTTATTTCAAAATAACATAATTGGGCTTAATAAAAATCTACAGAGTAGAAAGATAAAAAATAGTTCAATACTCATACAATACAAACGCATTTCCCTTTTTTAATTTACCTCTTAAATATCTATAGTAATAACCATACTTTTAACCACTCTTTTTAAAAGTGCAGGTATGTTTGCCTTGTATATATTCAGATTTCAGGTATCCAATTTTCCTTTATGAAGAGGGCAAATTTGCAGAAATCGTTGGCATAAAATAATGTTATTTATTAATCCTCTTCTAAATCCATGCTTTGCTGGTTTAGGTTCCTATGTACGTTCGGGACCCCACTCACATTTAGGCCACTTAGAGTTGATTTAGACTCAGAAATAACTTAAATTTTTTGTTCTTCTCTGTTTGAAACCGTAATTAAAATAACCCTTTGACCAATAAGTAAGATTAGCATCTAGTTTCTCCTTACAATGTCACCGCTCAATCAAACATCAAGGTCAAGTGACTAACGAGATGATCATCAACTTAAGAAGCTCTTGATTGTTAACCAAATTCTCCTTGTCAGCACCTTAGGAAATGTTTAGAGAACAGTATCGAGAATATGCACACTGATGTTAAGATGTAAAGGGTCAACTCTCAGTATGGCGCAGAATTCGCGCCTCCATCGACAATTAACGGACGCCGGTAAACTTAACTCTTCAATTGACGTTGGAAGGAAATCTGCAAGGTTGGATTACATTAACGAAATCCTGAGCATTAGAAGAAATTTGGCCTGCAGAACAAAAATGAATTCTCGTCTTAAAACCACGCCGAAAATGACCTTCGCTAGCTGTAAACAACAAGGCACAGCAGTAAATTGAACGGTAAAATCGAGAGTCAATGGCTCTCTCAAACCAATCTTTCACGGCGTTCTTAAGATAAAGCTTCCCTAACGTCGCGCAAACCATAACCACGGAAAAAATTGTCCAAATTTTTATCACACTTTCCAACACGATTCTAATCATTCTTACGCTCAACGAAGTTCAACTGTTACTCTTCCAAGAAGGTCTGTCCCTTGTTACACCAAATTATCAAGGCGAGAATCATTTTTCAAGCATTGTGACCACCAATTTGACGATCAGACAGGCAATGGGGCGAGCGACCGTCTTCCACCGATGTGGCCTGGGTTCGATTCTTGAACCTGACCTCCCACGTAGGTTGACTTTGCCGTTCGTTCTCGTCTTTGCTCTGTGAATTTTCTCCTGGATCCCCGGCAATATTCACTCTATAAAAACTACAACTATGTACTCCAACTCGACCTGGAAACAGCATACGAGACAAGCCACTTTGTGGATACCCACGTCTCAGTAAAATCTATTTTTGGTATCCAATTCACGTGGTCGTAGTTAACTCCGTTTCACTGCAAATAACGACTAAGGAGGCTACATAGATTTCCTTTCAAAATATTAAATTTTCCACCGATGGGAGGGGCGCTTTGGAAACGATTTAGCGTTTTTCTCAGTGCAGTCTATTACAGCATTTTCTTGGTGCGCAGCTGAGTTTGATCGCGGTTACCATTGACGATTTGTTGAGGGAAGATGCAAAATACCCTCAGCCACCCCTCCCTCAACCTCAATCCTTTGAACCTTCTCGGGTAAATTTTCGACTCGCACACGGGCATCTTGTGAACGATGAAATCGTCTCGATTTAACTTTCCAAACACTTCATCGACTCGGAATGATCCTAAACACCTACGGAGTAACTCCCTTGAACAAAGTCTAATGTTACGTAAACAAAACGTCAATTAAAACAACAGCAACAACAATTATATCTCTGACAATTTAGTTGACCTAAGCTAGTTTTTGGAAAGAAGATATTGTTAAGAGTTAAGAGAAGTTGAGGACACTATCTTCCCTTTACTCGTTCTTCGTTCCCCTATTTGCTCGCTTTATCATTCACATTAAGGTTCTTTGGTTCATTCGTCCGTTCGTTCGCTCGTTCTTCGTTTGTTCGGTAAAAGCTCCGTTACTTCGTTTGTTCGTTTGGTCTTCGTTCGTGCGGTCGATCATTCGTTCATAGCTTCTTTGCTTCATTTGTTCGTTTGGTCTTCGTTCGCTTCAGTGAATAGTAGGTTCATTCATTCGTTCGTTTTTTGGGGCGTTCCTACGCTCTTCGTTCGCTCGTTAATTTGTTCGAAGGTTTGTCGGTTCATTCGTTCGCTAGTTGGTTCGTTGGTTCGTTCTTTCGTTCATTTGCTCACTTATTCGTTCATTTGTTTTTACGTCCATTCGTTATAAATTACGCACAGTATACGAGCATTTGTGAACAGTGAAAAAAAAACAAACAAAAATTTCACCTTTTCGCTTGTCTCTGTCTTAACTTTAACCTGGCAGCTAACCGCGTTCTCTTCTCCTTTAAAATATCCAGCAATGCCAGCTGAAAACATAAAGTAAAGTTGCAAAAATCATACACTTCTCCGTTCTCACAAATCTTCGATGGAAATTTAATAACATTCCAAATTGATGACAGCAATTAAGTCAAAAGTCGCTTTCATTTCATGGGTTCTCAAGACAATCAAAAATGATTTCGTATTGTGACACAAAAACTTTTGTCGTTCCTCTTCAGGAGAAGTTATACCAACGGTTAATTTGCGCGCGCTCATATTTGCGTTTGGCGTAACACAGCTAACCGTAGCGAGGTGTAAAATTGTCCACACAAGAAGTAAATTTGTGAGCCTCCCGGTTAGCTCAATGGATAGAGCGCTGGACTGTGGTGCGGGAGGTCGAGGTCGAGGGTTCGAGCCCCGGCCGGACTAACACTCAAGGTCTTAAAATAATTGAGAAGAATTTGCTACCTTTCTATAACATCAAGAAATGGTTAGATATTCTAGTCTTCTCGTATAGGGACGAATAAATGGAGGTCCCGTCTCCCGCATGGTTGGGGCAGGAGACGTTAATTTCCCATACACGAGATTACTGTGTGATGGATGTCCTCCCCTGGGGTGGGATGGGTGGGTTAGGACAGCAGGTCCACATCAGCTATTACACATCTGCCAATTAATCAACCTGCTTAAACAAATAAATGAACTTAAACTTGAACTTGAACTTGGTCATTCTATTTAGCAGGACGAGAAAACCGCCTACTCTTTCCCTCCCCCCTGAGAAAAGTTCACGATCCGCGTAGAAGCAGCCAGTTCACTTACTCCAGCTAGAGTGGGTGGGTTTTGTTAAGTTAGCGTTTATAGCGTGTATAAGCCACCTGAGACTATTACAATGGACCTTGGACCAAGAAGGGAAGGTAGATGCTGCCAGATTGGGTGAAAAACGAAACGTTCTCTTCTGTTTAGGGATGAGATGACACTAAAAAATTAAAGTGCTTGCTTATGATTGTAGAACAGCAAAGCAAACCATATTGGCCTATGAAAGCCAAGAGAAATACAGAACAAGCCAATGAAGACTTGAATTAAACACACTGACTTCAACCGCGGGAAAATGTGAATCGTAATTGGTTCCCGCTCTACATTGCCTTGGTCCAAAAAATGGCGCGAAATTCTTAAACTTATCATTTAGTGTTGCAAAACAAGAGCAATGAAGTTTTTTACTGCAAGCTCTACCACGGCCGTTCTCTCAGAAAAGATGTTACAATCCAAAGGGCATCATCTATCATGGCCTTACGAAAAATGGACTTCACTTTTTAAGTTTACGCTACCTGTTGGCAGAAGGGGCAAAACCAGTCTCCCTGGGGCACCGTTAGCAGAGGTGGACGAAGGCAGGCTGTATGATACGCAGCATCACATTTGTCACACAATAAAATCTGTGAGAAAATAAAGCAGTAATGTCAGCAAATTAGTAACAAGCCTCTGGGTGAAGCAGCAACACTACGTACAGTCCTGTTTTTACGCGCTGTAAGAGGCACGGTGGTCGAGTGGTCTAGGTTCCAGCCCTGGCTGGGGACATTGTGTTGTGTTTAGGCACACACTTTACTCTGACAGTGCCACTCTCCATCCAGGTGTTTAAATGGTTACCAGCGAATTTAATGCTTGGGGTAACCCTGCGATGGACTTGCATCCCATCCAGGGGGTAGTAGAAATACCCCTTGTCGCTTCATGCTACGGAAACCGGGCTTACGTTCCTTGAACAAAAGTATCAGTAAAGAAAAGCTAATATCAACATACCGAATCTGGTCTGACATTTGAAAAACACCTTGCACAAGGATTGTCATCGTCGTAGTCTTCTTCTTGTATAGATTCTTTCTTTTTGCCTACAAATGAGAGCAAAAAGATAAAAAAAAGAAACGGTCATGTTGTGAAGAAACTAATAAAACATTTGTGCGAGGTTAACTACATGTATTTTAACTTATTATTTGGTTTATCAACGTTTCTATGGAATTCGATTTGTAATGTGTACTTTTGGTGGAACATGCACTTGGAATTGAACATGTTTCACTGGTGTGAAAATTCCTATGCTAAAGCATGATTTAATATGGAAGGTGTTCAGTATATTGAAAGTTTTTTTTTGTTTTTTTGTTTTTTTTCAATAAAATGATCTTACAATCAACTATAATACATATCAAACTCGTTCTGATAAAATACTGCGTTAACCTTGGAAATATGTGAAAAGTGTATCAACATTGCAAATCTGGCTAAGAAGGTAAAAAAAATTCTTATCAAATTTTCCCTGTCTTTTTTTTTTCCTTTCATTGTGCAATGCAGACAGTGGTATAAGAGGAGTCACTTTATCAGAGCTGGAATTGCAACTTTTTTTTTTTATCTTTTCCTATGTCGGAATCTCAGACCCAACATTCCAGGAAAAGTTTAACAGCACTAAGAACAACTCAAAAGCACAGATCTCAATAATTCATCAGTTTTATCAAAGATATTTCAGGGGTAATGATAAATATTTCAAACTAAACACACTTTTTCTTCCTCTCTTTTTTCCAGGACTTTTTATTTCCCCCTTCTTTTTCATCTCCTCCCTCTTTGCGAGGGCTATCTCTTTGGGATTAACAACAGACTTGGTTTCCAAATATTCCACAACAGAGGCTAATTCAGCAGTCTCTCTGAAAAACAATTGAACATCTGTCTTAATAAAAAAAAAAAAACCATATGTTTCAAGTTTGTCACAATGTTCCAGTTGGATACTCAACAATGGTAGATCCAGGAAGGAGGTCCAGGGGGTCCAGACCCCTTTTGCTTCAAACTTGTAGGAATTTTTATGACTTGTCAAATACCAAAATTCTTGCAAGCACATGATTTCTTGTTACTTGTAGTGTAAAAAGTGTAAGAAGACATTTATCTGCTATCTCTCTTAAATAGAGTTTGGATCCCCCCCCCTTAAAAATTCCAGAATACAACCCTGCTCACAATTTGATGACTTGACAAGTGAGAAGCACCTCATGCACCGCTAGAGTAATAAGTTTACCCTTAGTCGCAAAATTAAAACACTTCTAGCATCCTTCAACAATTAACAAAAAAATATCCCTAATAAACAATTATAAACTTCCTTCTTTCTTTTTTCTTCTTTTAAACCTAGATCCAAATCTGGCTTCACAGCTATGTACCTTATTAATTGTTGCGTATTAGAGCAAACTTTTGCTCTTTTGGAAGGAAACCTAACATTTCATAAGCTTTGTGGTCTCATTTTAAGTCACTCCTCACTATACACATTGTTGCACTCAACTTACATTGAACAACCAGAGTTCACTTTAGTGAGTGAGAGGACCAAAAGAAAAGGTCTAACGTATCTTATCATACAGACACTTGTACTTCCCTGTACATTTTTAGCAGTGTGACAAATAAAATAAAAAGTAAAAGCATAATGCGATAGATGGTAACTTTAGAGGTGAGTTACCAAAATAGTAATATTTTACTTGTATAAGTATTTGATGAAGAAAAATCTGATTCATTCCTTTACCTGGCTAACAATCTCCATGACTCACAGCTCACCTCATCTTCTTCTGTAGTGTACAACCTTATGCCATTGGCACCATCCTACAACGTTGAAAAAACAAAATGCATCTCTCAAAACAGTAAATTATGTTTTGCTCACAATTCTGCACAGTTAACCAGTTCCAAACTAGATTACGATAGCCAATACCTTATTTAAAATGTGTTTGAAACATCAATTATTACTGAGCACTTCAAAAAGGATTAAAATGTACCACTAACAACCAAAGTGTAAGACCTTTTAAACCCTCTGTTAAATGCAAGATGTTTGTGGAGTGGTGAACAACCTTCTACACAACTATTTTGCCTACAAGTAATTTCTCCTTGGGATACCAACATGTCATCCAGCAGAATGGTAAGAGGCTGACAGAAGATAGTTTATCAAGTAAAGCTACTGATTTATAAAAACCCAAAACTCTCTGAAATAACCTTGTGACAAATAAAAGGCAGATAACACAAGGAACTGATATTGTAAACCATGTGTTAGGAAAAATCCAAATGATGCATAATGTCAGGAACATCACGTATGCTCAGAGAGAAGATAATGATTCATTCTTGATCATCAACATTGTGATATCAAGTCTGTGAAGTTGAAATACTGGTTTTCATCACTGCATACATGTTTGCATATTTGCCAAATGTCAATGTTATTGGACTACAAATAATAATAATAATAAAAAACCAACAACCATGAAAGAGCAAGATATTTTTCTCTATTTTGCTTGAATTGTGAAGTACTCAAAAGTGAAAGGACAGTTTTTCACAGGTCACATGTAAATGAAAAATTCCTTGTACAGAAAGACCAAGTTAAATTTGGCCTTGCCTTCAAATATTTCTGAGGAAAATAATGGTGCTTATTAGGGGGTCACTATATTCCTAATAATTATTTAACAATTATTCCACGAGCGCGCATTGGATATGAGATGATAGATAGCCAACGAGGCGCGTAGCACCGAGTTGGTTATAATCATCTCATATCCAACAAGCGCGGGTGGAATAATTGTTTTAATAAAAACACCCCAAAGATATTAGGCAAATCTTTATATTAGACAAATTTTTTAGCTCCCTTTTAATTTTAAGCTGATGCATACACTTACCATATTTGTAGATTATGGTATATTGGCTCATATACCATAATGGCTAAGCCAATAAAAAGTCTTGAATTGCATTATCCAATGATCCAGTTTTTAATAAATTCTAATATGCTGACAAGGAGAATTTGTTTGACAATCAGGAGTTTCTTGAGTTTGTGATCATTTCCTTTATTCTCCTGACCTTAATGTGTGATTCATGGGTGATATTGTAAGGAGAAATTAGATACTGGTCATTCCTGGAGTCAAAAGGTTCATCTCAAGCCAGAATGATTTCAAACTGGGTTGATTCATACACTTTTTCAGGATTAGGAATTTTAATAATTCACCAGGAAGAACTAAACCAGTTTTGAACCATTTTGACCTAAATTAACTTTCTAAGTACATGTATAACTTGTTCACTTATTACCTCATGATACCAATAAATAAACCCATCTAGATCCCGTCCAATGGGCTGCATGCGCAATTCCTCAGCTTCAAATGTTTTGTTCACAGAGCTCTTGAGCTTCTCATTCTGATCAAACTGGCATTCCAGAAGTACCTGGAAGAAAACAGATTGAAGACATATTTTATAAAATTCTCAAGACATGCTAAACAAAATGAATTGAGTTGAAGTCCCACACAGGCCCCACAGAAGAGCACCTTTTGGTGAAGTGGGCTCCCTGCTAAAATATTATTATTATCGCAGTACTGAACTTCTAGATACTGAGTTCACTAAAGCAGAAACATAGAGCATAACAACGTAGCCTATGTTCCTACCAGGAATATAACTTTCTATAATATACAACGTGCAAAAATGGTGGGAAACTAATAACACTAATTAAGACAGCTTGTGTTCCTTTAAAAACCTAATTTAAAAACGATGTCCTAACATTTGCTAGAAAGACTGACCACTGGTTACTATCAATTTCGCTGACTATTTACAATCTATCTTAAAGATCTATCTATCTATCTTAAAAAAATAAATAAATAAATAAAAAAAATAAAGTCAATTAGACAGCAACCTGGAATATCCAAGCAATGTGGAGCGTACTTGAATTATCATCATTATTATTATCATTATGCAGCAGTTTAAAACTTTTGTATGCTACCAGTATATACAATAAGAATAGTATGACGGGGCGCATGAGTGTAGCCTGTTAACTATAGTGAAATCAAAATCCATATACTGAAAAGAAAAAAAAAAAAAAACCTTTGAGAAATAAAAAAGATAAGCTATTTCGGGTATCCAAATCTAAAATAGTCATTATAAATTCTTTAAAAACCTATTACTTATTTCGGCTATGAAAGAGTTAATCAGTAACGATCACTTCCTAAGTTTCTAATAATCCACGGAATTTTTGAAGGCAAATTATTATTATTACTATTATTATCAGCAGTAAAAACTATCTGTATGCCATACAGTTAAGAGGAACACAGGGCGCCAAGGCGTAGCCTGTGCTCCGGCTAGTGATACTGGAAATAAAAGGTAATATCTGATTAAAAAAAAAAGGGTTCAAATATGTATGTGTATATATATAATAAACTAAACCAAATTACGCTAAAACATCCTAAATGTTCAAAGTTCTAGAGCAGGAGACAAACCGAAGCACGGGTAATACGATGTCTAATGTATCGCAACCTTAAAAGTACGTGCAATGTTCAGTGTGACGGATAGGCATGCCCTTTGCATCTTCTTGAGGACATCTCTGTGATGCCTCCCAACTAAGTCCTTCAACACTACCTCCACTTCTGTCAACCAGCCCCCGAGTACGTCCACAATGATGTTGTACTGTGAAATCTCGTACCCGGGGTACTTCTGCTTCATCTCCCATCTGAGTGGCGCATATTTCACCGTCTTTTCTGATGTTTTCTTTTGACAATTGCTCACCCAGGGGCAGCTCATCTCCATCACTATAACCTTCTTCTCCTGGTGATTTACTATTCTCGCATCAATTCTGTTGGCCCTAAGATCTCAGTACTCTCCGTAGAGCGGGACATCTCAGAATGCTTGTGCATGTGCTCCATCATATACCGGCTGTGGCTTAGTTGGTGACTAATTCTTTAACAGTTTGGTGATTATTATTATTATTATTATTATTATTATTATTATCACTATTATCATTATTATTACTATTATTATTATTATTATTACTATAATTATTATTATAACTAAAATTCAACCCTTAAACTCCCAGGATCTCAGAAGTAATTCTCCTTGCTGTCTATTATACAATTCTTATCAAGTTAGATTTGAGAATTTGGCATTAGATCAACTGATACTCTCCAAATTTATATTTTTCTTTATTCAAGTCATCGCATGACTGCTGTTGTGATGATACTGTCAGGAGAAATTCTCTCTTAGCCCCTCATGTGAGACAAAGGGTTGAGGAAATCTTATGCGGACACAAACCTTGAAAAGTTCTAATTTGGATGAAACTTTAAGTTCTTCATAACCAAATTGTTCCAACTCCCATGCACAGTCCATGTTGTGTTCTTTAGCAACCTAAAATATAGAAAAATTACTGATGTGATTAACTCTTCCAGGATGAGAAGCAAGCTGACTGCAGGTTAACCACCCAACCCCCCCCCCTCCACCCCCTGAATTTCATCAGGCTTCTCTGACTCTTTGTCAGTAGCCATTTTTACTCCTGGCCCTGGTTGCGCAAAGGGCAGAAAACACTATCCAGTGGATGAATGACAATCCAGTGCATAATTGTTAACAAACATTACTGCATTATCCTCTAGACAGCAATTCATCCACTGAATGGCATTACCAGCCCCTCGAACAAGTGAGGCCTGTATGGAGAGGGGCACTGGGAGAGTATTTAAGCACCTTTCCTAAGAAAACAGCACAAAGATCTGACTGGTGTTTGAACTTAGAACTCTAGAGCAGAGTCCAGCATGCTCGCATCTCACAGTAGAGGCTGGCCAAATGTAAATTCATGATGGTGTTTGTATTGGTGTATTTGTATTGGTGTATGTGATTGTGTTTGTATCATCACTAATTTTAAACAGAAAAAAAGGTTCTATTACAGATGGTGAGAAAGTTCAGTAAATGTCACGGGACAATATTAATGCAAATTTCTTCTGGAGGAAGCACCTTTTTCAAATTAGAAGATGGGACAGGTTTACAGTGCTTATCCCAGAGAGTAGAGGTCACTAAAAATTTTTATTACATGACTCGGGCAGTCAGACGGCCAATAACTAAAATCAACCAATCAAAATGTCCTATTGCCGGTTAATATTCTCTCAGTATTGGACCGGACACTGTCCCGAATGGTCCCGAATGATACTGCACTTGTGTCCCTTTGAACTTCAGTTGTATAATAAATCTCTTATTAACCAAGCTTGTTCGAGACCATAATGGAAGAATATCGGCCCTCGGTGTTTTTTGTACAGACCTTGCTGCGCTTGGTCTGTACTGTCAAGACCTCAGGCCGATATTCTCTCAGTACGGCCCTCACGCTTGGTTAATAAGATATATATAACAGAGATGTAGAAAAGAGAAAGTTGTTGGGATGTACCATAGACTATGGAATAAAAGGTCAGACCATGGACTTGCACACCAGTTATGGACTAGAAGCATAGAAAAGATCAGAATCAAATTTCTCCTTACAAAAAAATTATCTGCACATTAGTGCAATTAAATACAATTAGAATCACATAATTGACAAATGAAGGAAATTTTCCTGTTCTTTGACAAATTCTCACAGTCTCTGTTGTAAGAAAATGCTTAACCCATTAACGTCCAGTGCGCCCGTATGTGCCCATGGGGACCCACACCCTTTCTACGCCCTGTGACGTCATCAATTTTAACCCTGGAGCACGAATTCGAGCATCTACTTGAACGGGTTGAAAATATCTTGCAGACGATACCAGAATGAGCGCAATTGAGTGGAGGAGATCGGAGAAATAGCCAAAAAACCGTGTCACTTTGACTGGAAAATCTGCATGAAGATCGTGTTTCACTACCCACCTACCTTTCCGAGCATGTGCTTTGAAAATAATGAGTAGTTTCTGGAAAATCTCTACACCAAAATGAAGCCTACTCAATTTCCAGCAAGTGAGGAGAAACTTTAGGCAAGGAGAGGGGAAAAAAAGGGCAGGAGAAAGAGAGAAAAGTAGAAGTCGTAAGTGGGGCATGACTTTTCAACCCAAAAACTATGTCAAAATTTTGCTCTCTGCGCGTGCCCGAGATTTTCAGGCCGCCATTTTGCATTTGGATCGAAAGGCCGTCGAGTGCACGAGCTGTCAAGTGGTTTTTGGTAAGTTAGAGCTTTTAAAACCCCAACAGTGACCCGAAATCTGCTGGACTAGCTTCAAAACACAGTTTTCCACAAAAGCTGCGGCCATTAATGGGTTAAAGACCAGTTAGGATAATTTATACATGGGCTATGGGGCTTGAGGAGTAACCTAAGATGTCCTCCAGTAGAAAAACACATCTTCTAAAGCAATTCTTAAAGCATGTTTTACAAATGCCCTTACAACAGTGTATTTTGATATTCCTGAATTATGCTTAGCAAAATCCAGAATATTAAATTTTGTTTTACAAAAATGCACTGAAACATTAGACCCTAACCACACAAATGTATTCACTATTGAAATGTAAGTACATAGCATCATTTTTAGAGTAGGCCAAGAACCCATTATCAACTTGTAAAAGGTACATAAAAGAATTGATATTCTAAAGTATTTTTTTAAAAAACAAACCTTTAGTAAAGATTTCTCCCATTTTTCTGGATTTACAGAGATCCCTAATCGTCTCAAAAGCTTTACAAATAATTCTTCTAGCATCTCAACATTACCTGTTGAAATAAAAAATTGTTTACATGTATGACTTGTATAATCAAGATAAAATAAAAGATACAGAGGTGCTGTAGTTTAAGAAGATTTCAGGTTAGAATGAATTCAAACAAGTTCAATTTCTGTTTTGTTTAACTTTTTCTTTCCCAAGTGAACTCATTGGTAATTCTCCTTACGGTCTAACCAAGGCTGTTCTCTAACAGTGCCCAGTGGCCCCTGGCTCTTGGATGACTCAGAAATCTTCGTTTTTTTATAAAAAAAAAAAAAAAACTGAGCACCCTAGATTTCACAGTTTCAGAGCACTGGGCTCCCTTCAATTTTTCTTTGAGCACAGCCTTGCTAAGATACAATTCTTATGATATTAGTTCAAAATGTTTGAAGATTCAGAGGTGAAAAGGCGAGCTGCATCTTCACTCTCAACCCTTTAAATACCTCCTGATATCATTACACATATTCTCCATACTGTTCTCTACACATTTTATAAGATGCTGACAAGGAGAATTTGTTTAACAATTAAGAGCTTCGTTAGTTGGCAATCATTTCCTTAACTTTCATGACTTTCATGTGTGATTCAAGGTTGATATTTTCAGGAAAAATCATATGTTAGTCACATCTACATCACAGTGTTACAAAGATGAACAAAACAGGAAGGCAAAGGTTTTGATGTTTCAAGATCCAATCTTACATAAGTTACATAGATAGGTTAATTGACCACTCCCCTAGGGGCTTTTCAGGGCCAACACCCACCCATCCCACCCAGGGGAGGACATCCACCACACAGTAATTCCGCACATGGGAGATTAACGTCTCCTACCCCTAACCCTGCAGGAGACGGGACCTACGGTTTATTGGTCCTTATCTGAGAAGACTAGAATATCTATCCATTTCTTGATATTATAGAAAAGTAGCAAATTCTCCTCACTTATTTTAAGACCATGAGTATCGGTCCGGCCGGGGCTCGAACCCTCGACCTCCCACACAACACAATCCGGCGCTCTAACCAAAAGTTCACCTTTCGACTCTCATGAATGACCAAGACAGAATTTCTCCTTACGACATCAATAAAATATCAAGCAGACAAGTAATGAGAATAAAGAAAATATTAATATCAATTAGGGGATTTTAGGTTGATCCAGTACAAAATTCTCCAAACCAACACCATAAGAACTGAGTGACAGACAGTAAAAAGAATTACTAATGCTATCTGGAGAGTGAATGGGCTAACACTGGCTTTAACTCAAAAAAAGTTTAGGAAGCTTACTTGGTAATCAAAACCCTTACAATTCACCTTCAAAGTCTTACGTTCTTTAAATTTAATAAAGAACAAGAATGAAAAATATGAGGGAATTTTGTTCAGTTTTGGAATCTATAGTTTTTTTGTCATCAAATATCTCTCACAATCTTAGAACAGAAACAATAATTTCGTGAAATTAAGAAGAAATTACAGGCAAGTCACAAACACATATCTAGATTAAAGAAACTTAGAAACAGGTGTTGGGATCATAAAATTTTCACTCCAAACAAGCCTTTTAAACTCCTGGCCTCTTTTGCAGCTGTTTTTGACAAGTCTTGGCCTCTCCCCTCCCCCCCTGCCCCACTGGGAAAAGAGGGGAGAGACATGGGGTACTTAGTCACCTCAGTTGGGAGCTCATTGAAAGACAATTGTTTTAAAGACTTCTCCCAAAAGAAGATGACTTCTGTCTTTAATTTTCGCAGGTGAAAACAAAGTTTAAGTTAGGAGCATGAGAACCAACTATTAAACTACACTCGCTTTGTGCTTGAAGATATAACTATAATCGTGAATTGAAGTAAATATCTCATAAAATGAAATTCTTCTGAATATTAAAACCTTAACTTTGACATTGAAAGGTAGGTCTGTTATCAACGTAAACAGGGAAATATGAATGTGTGAATAGCAATGAAGATCAAAGACAACTGAAAGGTTACTTTGGGAGTCGAGAAGAAGTGCTGGATTTTTCTAACTAGGACTTATCGAATTTCAACAGAGACTGACAGGATAATCGTTTCACATAACGTTAAGACGAAATTTCCACAAGATCGTTGAAACAGCATCGGAACCAAACAAGCCAAACACAAAATTAAAAATTCAAACTCGCCCTAAATGCATAATAGCATGGACTCCAATGTAGTCATAGCATCTATAAATATAAATCTTGACACTGAATTGCGTTTACCGCATAACAACGATAGAGAACTCCGAAACGTTGCACGCAAAAGTATTTTTTTAGGTAAAGACAAAAATATTCACGTAGTGTTTACAAGTAAATCTGGAAACTACGATGGCATCCGAGCTAAAATCGTCAAAAAAGTCACAATTGACACTCCAGCGAAATTCTGCAGCTGTTTGAAATAAAAGCGCTTTGTTCGCGCGTCTAACAAAAGCTTCGCCGTATCACACGAAAATAAGCGATCGTGCAAAAGGCGTTGTCATTTACAGTCTAAAAACAAAACTACAAGGCTATTAAAGCCGTCAAACGTTTCACCGTGTATTAGTGAAGAAAAAGAACCCATCCGATTTTGCAGAAACAAGTCCTGAAATTTACAACTAAATGAAGAAATCGACATCAATTACCATTTTCCAGCGAATGGTTGTTAAACCCGTCCTCCAAATTGTCCAAACTTAGGTCAGGAAAGTGTAAAAGGTGTTTAAAATTCACCAGAAACGACCAGATTATTGCAAAGTCTGGATATTCGGCAGCTTGTCCGGTGTTGTGCACGTCTAATCTCATTTCCCCGGCATCTTCTTCGGGATCTACTTCGCTGCCTGCCGGAGTAGACGCCATTTTGATTGACAATAATATATGCCTGTACCCAGATCTCGTCTTATTTGTATTTTGCTATCTCCAGGCCACCCGAGGAGAAAAAGAAATAATTAGCGCGCTTTGAAATGCAAAAAAGTGATACCCTGAAAGCGAATGTGTTTCGCTGAGGAGTTTTGGCGGGCATATTGTATTCGTTGTTCCGGTCCGATTTAGAAACTGCAGACGACAACAGCTAGCAACAACAGCTCTCAGTTTTGGAGACGTTGGGTTGGGGTGGGGGGGGGGGGGGTGAGAGGGAGGCTGGACCGAGGAAGTATGGATTTCACAGACTCAGACCGTGTTGTGGGGGCGGGGGGGAAGGGGGGACCGAAGAAGTGTGAATTTCACAGACTCAGACCATGGAAAGCTTTTCCTGTAAATAGTAGAATAAATTTAGTATATTTCTTACAGTATTGGAAAAACTCATTTATCCTTCTTGGACAATTCATCAGTTGTGAAGTATTTATGAAATACGCTGGGCCAAAGACCATTTGTATAAGAACTTCTCAAGACCCTCTTTAGAAATCCGAGTGTACCCAAAAATTATTAGCTCAGTCAATTCTTCTAATCGTCCATCCCATGAGTTCCTCTTTTGTTAAAGAACACAAGACGATGTATTATTGCTGGAGACGACATAAATTAAGGACGGCAGTGTCTTGAATCGCCTGGAAACAAATTCATAATTCATATCCACATTAGGGACTGAGTCACTGATTATCATCTGGGGAGGGGAGTATGGAGGATTCTGGGGGGTTTTCAGGGGGGAACGGAAGGGGAATCAGTCGTCGCTAAAGAGTACATTAAGGAAAGACGTGGGGAAATTGACTTCCAACTAAGTGCCAATGAGGGGGTGGGGTGGGGGTGACATCATAAGGAGATAATTACAGAGCCTTATTATCGTGACACAAGGAAAATCCTCCCAACGCCCCCACCCCTCCAGATAGAAAATGACCAGTCTCTGAAGAGTCGATGTTCTTGGATATTTTGTCGAGTTTTGAACGCAGTGGTGCTTTCGGTGCTGAGCTTTACTCGCTTCTGTTGAAGTTTCGCATGGTCATCACCGAGCTTCTCTTACAGTCAGAATTGTTTAAAATTATAAATGACTTGACAAAGCTCAAAAGTAGCTTTTCTGGTGCTTTGCACTAGCTCACGGAAGGTTCGAAGGCGTTTTAACCTTGGATATTTTTCGCTGTTTTTTACCCTCGGTCTCTTTGTCACTCTCTTTCTTCTTTTTCTTGATATGAATGTCGGGAAAATACGAGAAAGTGAATGGCCTGGTCACTTCCATATCTGAAAAATCAAAAGACAGAAATAACTGTTCAGAGGCGTTATAAAAAGAGAACATGATAATCTACTGTTATACTCAGCGCCGTTGTTATTGTTATTGGGCTTGGTATTGAAATACAGAAAATTTTCAATCTTCTCCCTCACGGGTTCAAACTCAAAACCTTCCAATTCCACGCTCCAACGCTCCACTATTGAATTACACGCTCAGTAGTAGAGATAAAAGACGAATAACATCTGTCTTTGACTTCTAAACTCTCCGTCGTGATATACCTTCCAATCAGAAAATCAAAGCGAGTTCAAGCTTCAAGCGGACGTCTCGGAAAACATACTTCCGGTAAGGAAGTATATTTTCTTAATTACGGAATAAATATTTCCGGTAAATAACTTAAGTGGAATTGGCCAGACCTATGAGGTTCTCTTTCCCCCAACTTCCTCCCTAGTTTTCCCTTGTTGATAATCATAATTGTAGCCTTTGGTCCACCTTGAGTACGCTGCTTTTTGATTTTGGACAAAAATTGCAAAAATTCAATAACTTACTGAAATCTCTTTTAAGGTCCATTCCATATTTATTATAAAGTTCTCCACCATCTTGCCCCGTAGATAATTCACCTGAGGTGCCTTCATTATCCTGTATCGCTCCCAACCGAGCATTAACATCACTTTCTTGACTTTCATCATTTATAGCATTTGTCTTTTTCCGCTTCGACCCCTTGCTGACTTTTTTCTTAGGTTTTAATATTTTTGGAAGTTTACTCGATTCTTTGGAAGTATAAAGCTGAAATCCAGTGTCACTGAGTTTCTCAGCCGTGCTTTTCTTCCCAGAATTGATTGCCAGGTCGCCAGTTTCACCAAAAACTTTGAGTCCATTCATGTCATTGTTATTCTGGTCCAGATCTCTCCCCGACAATTTTCGTAATCCATCACTACCCCGCGAACTTGACGTTTTTCTGAAGGAAGGTGAATTTCTTGCTGATGGAATCGGTGGCATAAGGGATTCCTTCCTCGATCTTGTTCCCTGGATATCAGTATATTTTTTGTCAGTGTACATGTAATAACTTTCTACCACAAATACAGCAACCTGATTGGCTACGCTAAGCACTAAAGAAAGGGTTCGCTTCAAACAGGAGTCCATTACCATTAATGGGCTCCTGCTTCAAATGAAAATGTGATGCTGCTTCAGAGGTAGGTGGGGTGGGTGGGGTGGGTGGGGTGGGTGGGGTGGGTGGGGGGCGGGAGTTCAACAAGAAATTTTGGTTTTATTAGCTGTGGTGATAATGTAAAATGGCCACCGTAAAGAGATTCTAAAGCCGACGTTTCGAGCGTGAGCCCTCCTCGGAGCGAAAATACGCGCGCATGCGCACGCTACACATTTCCTATTCAAGAGCTGAATTACGAACTCAAGATTTCTATCGTGTGATAGCTGAAGAAGAAGCCCGAACAATCTACATGTATAATTCATAGAAATATATAGCGAAGAGTCTAATTATTTTAGTTCTAATTTACTAGTTGCTTAACAAGACAACCTCCACAAAGGCGGTGGTGTCCCATTCCAAAGTCTAGTCAGGTCCGGTAGATCTAAGGCCAATTTTTCGTTTTGCAACGAAAAAAAGAGGAATCCCCGTTCCCATTTAACAAATTCCTAGTTCCTGGTACCTGTTTTTACTGTCTTGCAGTAGTGCCTTAACTTCAGTTTTGAACTGTGAAAGCTTAGGTACATTTCATTGGTTACTGAACCGTGTTTATGGTAGAAAAATCATGAAGGATCATGGAAGGGTCATGATCAACCATAACTGAATCACCTGTTTTCCTATAGCTGATGATCGAACAAGAACACAGGTCATTTCAGTGGAGCTGAAAAAGACTTAATATCATTCAATTGACAACGTTCCAATCGGTTAAAATGATTTTAGACTAGAAGGAATGCTTTTCATTTCGGGGTTGTTACCTTCCTTCGGAAAATTAAGTGAAATATAACGCACTTTCTATCAATGTACCGGAGTAAGAATGAGTAATAACTCACGCAAGATGTTGGGAGAGCTAAAGAAAATTTTTAATGACAAACATTTCGAGTGTTCTCTCAGCTTTCTAAGTGAGTTATTACTCCGGTAAACTATCAAAAGTGTGTTCTATTGCCTTTGAAAAATTCTGTGAACGTTTACCGCTGCTTTAAACCATTGGTTTTTGACCAATAAGAACGCTCGTTATATCTCTGTTATTTTGTGATGCGCATGAAGGTTGATCCTAAAAAGTTGTTAAATCTACATGGTATCTTCAAAGTGTTGTGTGTGTTTTTCTACCGACGTCTTTGCGAATAATAAACTAATCAATTTACGATTGTGAAGCCATGTTCAGTCAAGCAAATTATCATTAATACTAGCGGTACACATAATTAGAAATTCCAAAGTCGATTATTACTTCAACAGAAACAATCTTATTGGGTTTATTCAGGTAGAGTTTGTTGTTTTATTTCTGTTTTTCTTTTCCGTGCTCAAAACATCTTTTAATTTGAGTCATGAAGATTTTCAGCAGTTTCACACTTGGACGCCAAGCTCTTGTGTTTGATGTTATTATTGTAACTAGGAAACTATTGCCAAAAACAGTGTGAAAATGACGAAATTGGGTTTAGTTTATTTCAAGAAAAACTGCGTGAGCCAATTAAAGTTGATTATGGTGAGAACGTGATAGCTCAAGACAAGAAAAGCTGTGATCAATCGATTTTTTCCTTCAAGGCGGAATTGTCAATACCCTAGTTTGGCAGGCGCTAAAATTAACTTATTAAAATCTTTTGCATCATTGTTCAGCTAAAAGTCAAAACAATATGAGATTCATGGTTAATCAACGAGTGAATCTGTAGGGTTACAAAACCGCAGGACTATATTTAAAGCGATTTTTTCGCAAAACCACTTCAACTCGACGACGACACTTTACAAGCTTACGCGATTCGCACGCAATTCATTCAGCTGAAACTCTTTAGACCTTCTTAACGTTTTAAGATGTATCTTTAGGTTTGCTTTCTAATTGTTCAACTGTGCTCTTTCGTAGGGAAAATCGATTGTACTTGATAGATAAAGTTTATTTGAATGTGATGAATAAAGTACTTTATTTAGCTTTAAAAGACAAAACCGCAGAATTTCATCCAAGCACCAAATTTTTAGAAGTACCTCAATTTGAAAAGACCACGAGATCTGTTATCGTTGAGTACTGGTTAGTTCTTTGAGGTATAAATTTTTTTTTCAATAAAATATATGAACGTACGAAATTCGTAGATCGATACCATTTCTCGAATTGTGAGCATTTCTCTTTCACTTGAAATATTTCATAAAATTGTTTTTGAGACTCGCGCAAATAAAGTATTGATAAAAATTCAAGCGGGAAATTTTCTTTGCGGTAGGAAAATTATGCTACAAGAGTAACTGTGGCTCAGCTAGTCTCAGCTGTCAGCATGATCTGGCCGTAGACTATATCCAGATAATCAAAATAGACTTGTTTTGCTATGAAAGACGCTCTAATGTACTTACCTGTTTTTCATCTTGAAAACCTCCAATTCTCGAGTGAAGTTGTGCTGTTTTTCCGTGACAGAACACGTGAGAGCCACTGTCCTCTCCACTGTTTGGCAACTGAGTGAAATCGAAGCGAGGTGGAACGTTTGCAACAGAAAACTTTTTCAGCATTTCGTGGAATTACCTGACGAAACCCCGTTTAAATCTCGGCTTGTGAAACCTTTTTGCTTGTAAAAGCTGAAGTACGATTGTCGACTGATCCAAAATATCACAGAGCCTTGCTCTCTTCTTAGATTATCCTTGCGAAGACTAACTGAAGAGCTTACTGTTTTGATAAACGTCTTAACATCTAACATACATATTCATTTCTCGATAAACATGAGAAAAATTCTGCCGAACTAAAAACAATCGTCTGCGAATTTATTTCACGGTCAACCATGAAATAGCCTTAAGGTTATGATTCAATGAAAATGAGTTAAGCCGCATTTAAAGAAACATAAAAGAGAAAGCAAATTGCGTCAAGACCAAGCTGAAAGAATGAAAACAATAAGGGACGACACAATAGAGTTGCAATTAACAGTTTCCATCAAAATCAGAGTTATTTTGAAAAGTCAACCATTGTCCGCTGGCACAAAGCAATATATTCCACCCTGGGGGCTTTTAACCATGCAAAATTTACGGTAACAACAAACAGATTACTATTCAAAAGCTTTTGCACTCCTGAAGCGCAGGTGATTGCTCAAACTGACTGATTGACTTCAAAGTAATATACAGATTTGCTCTCTTTATTCCGTAATTGTTTGTAAGTAGGAGAGCTTGTGGCTCATTATGCAAAGATAGCTGGAGTGGAATCTACGAGAAGTTTTTACAAACGAACAAAACACGTACAAGAAAGCCTTTTCCTTGTTTTATATACTCTACGTCTAAGTCTGCTGTATGTATGGTAGAATGTATCATTCAAGAAAAAAAATTTTTTTTAATGTTTGAACGACACACCACCGTTTAGATGTGTCTGATCCGTTAATACCTTCACTCTCAAGATCTCTTTCGTAATTCTCCTTACTGTCAGTCATGCAATTCTTATGAATTTACTTCGGAGAATCTAGCACGGGTTCAACTTATGACTCCCTAACTGACATTTTTCTTTATTCTCATCACTTGTCTGTTTGATATTAGTATTCATATTGTAAAGTGAAATTCTCTCTTGGTCACTCGTGGCAGTTTAAGGGTTTAGTACACAGAGGGTGCGATAAATTTTCCTCTTTGAAATGCTGTTTAAGATAACGTCAGATCGTTTGATTTTGGGACTGAAATGACGTGACTGGTTTAATAAAGGCGCCTTGCTTTGGCAACCACCTTATTTTGCACAAGATTAAAAGATTATTATACAGAAATGTAAAAAGGATTTGAATTCCAGAAGGTGGGTAAGATTTCCGTGAACCCTTCGTGTTAGCTTAAACTGCTGTTCTCTCTTTTGTGTAGCGGGTTTGGGCGGGGACAGGCTAGGAATTTAGTATCTGAATCTTGTTATTCGCGCGTTGTCGTCAACTTGAATTATAATATTTTCATGGGATGGAATTAAAAATAATTATCTCATAAAGGGGTATGGGAAGGTCAAAGGCAGCCCTGGATTCCCCTTCCATCGGAAAAATAAAAAGGAATTAAGTCATAGTTTGACTTGAGGATGATAACAAGTAAAAGTACTCTTCACCAAAGGCAACTCAAGCTCGAAGAGAATTTTGAGGCCCTATTACATGACATTGGTCTCTCAAAGTCCGCTGACATCAATCAATGCTCAATCAGCAAAAATGTTGCGAGTCGCGAAAGTCGGAGTATTTTTAATCATATAAATTTCTCGCCGAATTTTGCAAGAAATGGCATAATTTTGGTTATTGAACCTCGGCTGATAAAGTCTACTCTCTTCAGAAATGAGTAGAAATCTTCATCGTGGCATAAACAAGCTGACTCAACTTCACCACTACGAGCCTCCTAAATGGGCCTCGAGGCTGACAAATATTCCCCGATACTATGTTAAGGTAACATAATAAAAATTAAGTTTCATTCAGAGCCCCTAAGCTTGATTTTCTGGTAGAGGTTAAATTTTCGACCACATAGCCATCGTGTGTGACACCACGCGCTTTACCTTTCAGGGAGGGGTAGGGGGGGGAGTAAAGGGGCATACTCCCGCGGAGAATTTTGAAAAAGAAGTAGCTACGAAATATATTCCTTTATTGTTATTCTAAGGGTTTGTGGAGTTGTTCTCGGTTGCCCCTAGTTCAACTCCTCGGCTGCACTCTGTAAATAGCCCACTGGTCTACCTCCTACCAGTGGGGAGTGTCTACATTGTGGCTGAAAAGCCCTTAAGGGGAGCTTCAATTAACGTTTATTA
>NC_142525.1:9959815-10082315 GCF_964205215.1 Stylophora pistillata
GTTGTGGAGATATTGATCTTTTCAACCCCCTATTACTTCAATTTTATCTCTTTTACCCTTGGTTAAGTTAACCATTTTGTCCTCTCTACCCCAAAACAATGTTGTGTTGTGATTGTATGAACTTTTAGCCAACATTGAATGGGATGGGGGGGTCTGTTAATGATTTACACATACCAGGAAATTTGATCATATAGCCCCTGTCCTCAAACAGCTTCACTGGCTACCTGTCCGTTACCATATAGTTTTTAAAATTCTCCTACTGGTCTACAAAGCTCTCAATGGAACAGCGCCTTCCTACATCAGTGAATTACTAAAGTACCACACCTCTGAACGGAAATTAAGATTGTCCTCTCAACACCTTCTGGCGACCCCGAAAGCTAGACTGAAAACATATGGAGAGAGAGTGTTTGCTGTGGTGTCACCGAGACTATGGAAATCAATCCCACTTGAACTAAGATCCAGTAGTTTGATAGACATTTTTAAACGACATTAAAAAACATCTTTTTAAACAAGCTTTTTAACTCTTTTCATTTTTAGATAATTTTTAACTTATTGATGTAAAGTGCCATGGACAAATAGTGGATTGTGCGCTATATAAATATTTTATTATTATCATTATTATTATTATTATTATATATTATTATTATTATTTAGAGTGTGGTAGAAACAGGACTGGTATTCTTCACACAAATTAAGGATGCTTCAAACATGATATGTCAATTAGTTTTGACGCGGATTAATTGTTGTAATAATCTGACTAACGTGAAATGACTGTAAGTATTGCTTTGGAATTGTTAGATTTTACACTGTACCTCTGGCCACCCCTTTAAATGTCAAAGTATCTTACCTTTTTCTTTTTTTTACCCTTTGAATGCTAAGAGTGACTTGTATCTAAATTCTTCTTACAATATCATGCCTGGAACACACATTAAGGTCATGAGAGTAAAGAAAATGATCATCAACTAAAGAAGCTCTTGATTGTTAAACAAATTCTCCTTGTCCGTACCTTAGGAAAATGTATAGAGAACAGTATGGAGAATGTACATATACTGATGTTTGGGTGTTAAGAGGGTTAAAGTTCACCCTCAACCACTGAGTAATCTTAAATGATGCTCACCTCATCAAGCTATGGCAATTTTGTTTTAGGTTCGCAAGCTGGAGTTTTTGTTAGCTGATGCCCTGGTTCGGGAGTGTGATACAATCTTCACATGTGGTGGAATCCAGTCCAATCATTGCAGAAGCACTGCAGTTGCTGCAAGACAACTTGGTTTGGATTGTTACCTGTTCTTAAGAAGTCCTGAACAGGCATGTGTTTGATTCACTCTAATTAATGCAGATGTTTTCTAAGCAGTTTGTGGTGTCTATCAAAGATCTGTGACTACCCCTCAGCATAACTAGTGATTAACAACAAAAGATTTCACATAGATTTGATTAGCCAAGGATTGATTAGACAAGGAATGGTGCTCCTGTGATCTATCGCAGTAACTGAACAGACATGTAGCAACATGGAATCTGTTTGTTACATAGAAGATCCTCATGTTACTTTAAATAGTGGACTCAGACACCCATAGTTCCAAGGGATTGAATAGTGATGGTGATGATAATGATACTTATCGTAATGATTGCACTGATTTCTAATGAGGAGACACAATTTACCCTTCATTGTAACATACAGCAGTTGAGTAGGGGTTTCAATAACATTTGATGAAGACAACAAAATCTCCATAGAAGGCAGCTAATGGCGCACAGTTTAATCTTTATTCTAATGTTGCTCATTTCAGAGAAAAAAGGCACCAATTTTGCTTCACAAAGATGGTGACTGCTGTTTTAGACAGTTACTTATAAACTCTTATTGAAATTTCTGGGCGAGCTTGATTCTAAGAAGCTTGACAAAATTTTTCTTTTTTTCTCCATACAGACCACAGATATTGGTTGTAAAGGAAACCTGTTTTTAAACAAATTGGTGGGAAGTCAAATTATTGTTGTCCCTCAGCTTCAGTACAAATCTGGCCTTAAACAAATGATGGAGAAAATGTCTGAAAAATTGTAAGTAAAAAAATTAAAGGTCAGAGAACTGTATAAACTAGAGATTTGGCACCACCTTGGGTGCAAATATTGATCTTCTAACTCAAACTGGCAGTAGGCTTTAATTTAGAGAGAGCTGCCACTTAGGCAGGGTAACCAGCCAGCTCATAATTGAGATGAAAATATTGAAATTCTTTAGAAGAAATTTGTGTTGCAGCCTTTTTTACAGTTTTGAGTGGAATTGACTGCATATTTTAGATTCCACAGGCAGAACTTGCTTGAAAGTTTTGTAGAAACAAGTTCCTCTTGTTCTGGGATATTTTAGTCAAATTGAACCAACTCTGAGGATTAAACTGATTAATAAATAATAAGGTGGTCACCTTGGGGTGTCTTCAAAAACATTAAGCCAAACAAAAATATTACAGGAACTGCTATTGGCATTCAAGTTGATTTCTCTTAGACTTAAAGGGATTGAATTTGAGTCAAATCAACAATGCGACCTTTCTAAGGCACTGATCTCAATATCAGAAATCTGAGTATGTTTAATACTGGATTGGGCCCCACCCCTCCTCCCCTCAGTTTGTTACATTACTGCCTTGTCCTAGTCTCCTGTCACAATCCGAAAGCATGTGGATATCAATAGTCTAGAATGAATGAGCAAATTACAACTAGATTGATAATTTTTGGGATAGAAAATAAACAGATAAAAAAAAAAGAGATGAATATTAAGTAAAACAGTTAATAAGATATATATAAGATCAGTATACATGTTCTCCTTACTGTTCACTATACATTTCCTAAGGTGCTGACAAGGAGAATTTGATGAACAAGCAAGACATTCTTTAATCGATGATCATTTGAACCTTTTTTCTCATGACCTTAATTTGGAAACTGGGGTGATATTGTTTGGAGAAATTAGACGCTGGTCTCTCTTAACCGTTAAAACACCCAGTTAACTTGGACATTTTAAAGTGAGTCCAAATTTCTCACCATCCAAGAGGTTTCATAAACCACATATGAACTTCGTTACCCCCACCAACACAGCCCCAAATCGTTTCTTTCGAAACTATCAGCCTTCACACATGAACTTGATAGGTTCTGTTTTGTAGTATGATTTTGGGAAACTCTAAGAAAACCCCAGAGAGTTGGTATTATGATAGACAGTGAGGAAAGAAGGCTGTGGATATTGGAGGATACTCAAACTAAATTTAGATAGGCTAAGTTATTTTTGACTCAGACTTGAAGAATGTTATCCTCAATTTGCTCAAACCTACTTACCTGCTTCACCTGCCTCTATGTTTTTGGATGAAAACCCCACAATCATGTCTGCAGATGTGTGTAGGTGGATTTTCCTTGAAGTTCTTTCTCGCTGACTTTTTTACTCTTTTTTTTTTCAGGAAGAAACAGGGTTCGTCAGCTTATCTGATTGAAGTTGGAGGCTCTTCATACATGGGAATGTTTGGTTACCTAACAGCCTTTCAAGAAATGATAGATCAGGTAATTCAATTGTCCTTCTTTGATTATATTCATTTGGTAAATGATAAGCTTCTTCTGTGTTGTGCACTTATTGAATGCATTTCTTGTCAAGAGTCGCAAATGTATTTTGAGATTGACCGCACAGAGGCATGTTTGTTAAACAAGTATAGATTGGGTATCTGTCAAAATGTTGGCTTGATTTGTTTCAGAATGTGCTGGAGAATTTTGATGACATTGTCATAACAGTTGGCAGTGGTGGAAGTGCTTCAGGGATTGCCATTGCAAACTATTTAACAGGATCAAAACTCAAGTATAAGCATTATAAAAATATTGATATTTTCTTTATTGACTTTGCATGAGAGCTGGACAAGGAAATAAAGTCATAAAATAGAGACCTCTCTCTGGCTATTCTGTTAACTATGGGCGAGAGCCAAATCTTTTCCAATCTGGCCATTCAATAAGGATTTTATCATTTGGCCAGTGCTCTTTGTCTTTCTTCATGCTGTTTGCATCTCACGAGACCATCTGGAGGGCTCTCCAGATATTTATGGCCACACTCCTACTATTGCTTATGTTCATTAAGAGGGTTTTATTTAATAAGTACATACAGGGCCCAATTAAAGTGGAGCCCCAAGTGAATGAGTGAGTTCGGTCTGTAATCATTAATGAGTGCTTAATGAAGTCAGATGACGACAAAGTAGGAGTTGGATTTGTAAATGTTAACACAAAGTCCTGTGTGAATGAAAACTACGACAAAATTTGAGAAAGAAACTAAACATCAGTTAAAATTTTTCATAAGAAAGAACCATTCAATTTGGCAAAATGTGTGACAACAGTGCTCTCACATCATGCATGCTGTCCACAAACACATGCATGACACGTCAACTGCCCTTAGTTACCATGTCCAGTTACAAGCATGATGTGTACAGTGTCCTATTAGTACTTAAATTGGGCTGGTGATAATCGATCATGTTCGAGAATTTTGTTATAGTTTAAATTATCTACTTGATCACCTTTAAGGAACTGCTGACAAACCATTTCATGCTGGGGAACATGGTTTAAAAGCTTTATGCTCAACCTTTAGGCTGGTAAAAGATTTCTGCAACTGCACTGCTTATCTATATTGTGCTAAAGACATAAATTGAAGAAATTGTGCTTCTTGCCCTTATTTTTTCTTTGAACACTGGAAACTAATTCAGACCTTTATTTTTAATAAGTAACACCAACATCACTGTCATTTGTTTAAAGGTGTCATGCAGTCAATGTGTGTGATGATGCAGAATATTTTTACCAGAAAATCAATGAAGACCTTCAGATAGGTGGACTAGATATTCAAGCAGAAGAATTAATTGATATTATTGATGGATACAAAGGAAAGGGATATGGCAGATCCACTGAAGAAGAGTTAGGTGAGTGTTGACTCAAAGAATTTGCAGAATTTGGTTTCTTCATAATTAATCTATGGGCAGTTCCTCCTTGTTGGTGAAGTCTGTTGGACGAATTAAAAAAAAAATTAATCTGTTTTAAACCAAACTTCATTCATTCTTCAACAACTAATTGTTGATAAAAGTATTGTAACTGTTGCAACTGTGGAAATAAATAAATAAATGGATAAAAAGAGTCCTCCCCTTGTTAATTTCTCTATTGTAATCTTAATTGATTATGGTCACAGGATTGTCAAATTGTCAAAAAAGATATTTTTTAAAAATAGGAAAAATATATATAATTAAGATAACATTGATCCAAGCCCACTGTAGGGAGCTCCCTGCAGTGCATTAGTTTATTTTCAATTTTTTTCACTGATTCTCTTTGACTTTTGCGAGGGTTTTTGCTGAAAAGCAGGGACTGCTTGTAGTCTACCACATAATATATTACATGATAACTCGCTTATTTTGGTACTTGATTAAGTGACATGCAAGTCGAAAAGAGTTGTTTCTATCTATTGGTAAACAACCTTCACAAAACATGAGAACAAACAAAAGTTATGCATCTAACTACTTTCTCTTCCTTTCTTTATACCAAACATGCAAAAATTGATTTCAGAATGCTCTTTGGCTGTTAATTTATCCCAGTGCAAATATAAAGTTAAAATGCAGAAAGTTAGCTCACCTTATTGATTCGTGTAAAACAACAATAATGATTAATAAAATCAATCATTGTTATAATTGCTTATAATTATAGATTGCATTTGAAATTGCTTCATTACTGAATAGAAATATGATTTAAATTTTCCTAACCATTAACATGGTGAATTAGCTGCCTAAAAACCTCAAGGAACCCAAACCGCGGTCTTACGCAAGTTACGGGCCTCAGGTATACTCTATGAGAGGGTTGATTTAATTTAATAAGTATCTTTTCACTGTTAGCTTTCTGCCCTTTTGACACTGTTCACAAGAAATAAAGTTCAGATACAAGGTTCGGCTACACTGAAGATAGTATAAGACGCGGTTTCAATAACTGGCTCTTTATCATTCTATGTTAATAAAGAGGACATTTTGGAGATATCCAGAACAACTGGAATAATGGTGGACCCAGTGTACAACGTCAAAGCCATCAGAGGGATGTTACACGAGATGAAAAGCAACCCTGAGAGATTTAAGGGTCGTAGAATACTTTATATTCATACTGGTGAGTACAATTTATAGACGTTATCATTTGGAAAATAAGCGTCATTCCATTTCTTTGGCCAAGAGCCTACACGCCTTGCAAGTAATGGTTTCCAATAAGTAGTACTTTCGAGCCACGTCTATCCCTGCAAATGATATTCTGCTCATGCGTGGTTGGGAAGTTGTAGCCCTGCGGGCTCGTCAAAATATGTTACAACTCGTAAAAATACTAAGCGTTACTATACACCAAAACTTCGTGTTAGATGTATCATAATTAATCGAGGGGATGGATATATTTGATGGAAGGCTGGGTACGACAGCATCCACGAGTGATAGACATTGGTATGTTCGGTGTTGCCAATCCTTTGAAAATAACGAGACCTGGGCGGGGTTGTTCAAAGCTAGGTTAACCAAGGCTTAGTGGGGTATTTAATGTTAGATCTAAAAGCTTTACATGAAAATTCAGTATAATTCTTTCTTTCTACAATTTGATGACTTGATGCTCTAAAAAGAGTAGACGAAATAATCCCAAAAAGGTTCTTGAATGGAGAATTATAGAAACCTGGATTGAAAATTATTTAACTCTGTGTTAGCTCTAATCGGCCTTCGAACAACCGGGCCTTGATTTGCAACAGTGTCCTTGCGAGTTGTGCTCAAGTCTGATTTGGTGCGTCTTACTTTCTAACAGGAGGTGTGTTCGGTTTGTATGATGGAAGAATGGATCCGTTAGTCACTCGCCCTGTAGTGGGTACAAATGACGTTGTCTGCTGGGAAAGCGCCAATGATCCCATGCCCTTCTGAGGCTGACTCATTCCCAGTTGTCTCTCCTCCTAAAGTTATTGGTAAGGGGAAGCGTTCGAGAGGTGCACATGTGGAAAGATTTTCCTTCGTCCTTTTCATCGTCTCCTTTCATGGATAGTACTAGACTCTTTCGAACCACTCGGCCGTTTGACAAAGACTGGGAACTAATAAAATTCTGCGTGGCCGGTATAAGAGAGATAGTCAAGACGTGCCTACATTCTCCTACGGCGTCAGTCAGTAAAATTAGCCATAAACGAGGAAATAACAGCATCGCGTGGACTTGTCAAACCATCAGAGGGAAATATTCCATTACCAAGTTCTCATGAGTTTGCATATTGAAGACAAAAACAACAAGTCATTGGACAGAAACGAACAAATGATGAAAATTGACTTTGAAAATATATTCGCGTTAAAGCATCAAGATTTTAGTTTTTAAATTTCATGTTTTGTTCTATCTCTAATTTTACACCAATAAAACAAAAGCCAAAATTGTATCTGTTTTTCAGTCCGCAAGTTCTATTTTTGTATCAAATTTGAAAATGCAAATTTTGGTAAGTAATACAGTTCCTTGGGGCAACGTTTGGATTCCGAGTTTTCGTTATAGCACAAAGAGGACTTTGACAAAATTGATGTCTCTAAGGAATCAATTTTGTCTTCGATGACATAGCAAGTTCTATTTCTTTACTCTTCTTCAAGCCTTTGCTCTCTCAGTCCAACTAAACCAGAATGTGAATATCCAGTCTTGTTTCTAAGGTTTTTGTTTCGGGTTTCGTGACAATGTTGTCGCTGAGTATTTGGTAGAGAGCTAATTAAAACTCCTACGATTATGATTGCATCTAGAGTTAAAGTTAGGTACCAGAGTTTAAGTATAGTGGCAAAGTGTACCAGAGTTAAGTTAAGTGTTAAGTGACTCGGTATTCCATCATTAGATATCATTATTGTTGTCTGTAATGTTTTCTTTACTCTATATTCACGGCAGTTTACACCCTTACGAAGATTTGCAAAAAAAAAAAAAAAGAGTTCGCGGAAAAGCAGCAGCTGTGACTAAATTTTTTTATCATGGAAATTGCTTATGATGACATGCATGCATAACTTGTGGGTGTTACGTGAACCGATTGACCGTCGGTATGTTGTTTGGTACGCGGTCTGGAAGCATTTCCACGATGCGATGATACTTTGGTACACAGTGGCTTTAGTAAATGAAAGGCAAGGAAACTTTTTGTACAATTCGAGCCTTAAATGAAACATTCTATCGCTATTTTACTTAGTTCCGTCATTGTCCAACTTTAGAGGGAGGTCAACAGACTTGTGACTATACGTATGATGCACGATCCTCGCAGTAGAGAGCGCTATTTATGCAATAGCGAAAATCGGACCTGAAAAAAGTTAGGCCTGTTCGGGATTCGAACCACTGACCTCTGCGATACTAGTGCAGCGCTCTACCAATTGAGCTAACAAGCCAACTGGGAGCAGGCCGTTAAGTTGATTCGTAATAAACTCGTGATGATAAACCAGATACAATGAATATATGAAGTTCATATATTTTGAACTGCGGTATTAGATACGTATGATGCACGTATGATCGTATGATCGTACATCATACGTATGATCGTGATACGTATGATCGTGATACGTATGATCGTGATACGTATGATCGTGATACGTATGATCGTGCATAAGATTATATAATTATGTCTTTCATATATTCTAATTTCTTTGTGTTTGATTTATCATCTTTCGGGTTTATGTCAAAAATTAATTAATTTATGTCTTTCATATATTCTTTGTGTTTGATTTATCATCTTATAGAAGGATTTAACAACGTGCGAAATTTGCAAGAGGGTATCGCGCTTCATACATTCCTCATACAACACACCTAATCGACATATTTCGGACAATATCGGCGACAACCTTCCCAAACAAGTGAAAATGTGTGAAATGCAGACTTTCGTGTTCTCGATTTAACGTCACATTACCCGCTAGAGCCATTCCTCTTTTAACTCGGTCGTGGGGCAAGATGGCGGCTGATTTTCTGTATTTTGACTGGGCTTAGAAAATTAAAGATTTGACCAAATTAAAAAATTTTTGCTCAGAAATACTCCAAAAAATAAGCTTATTTCGTTAGGCGAAAAAAAATTTTTGGGTTTAGGTGCACTTTAATAATAGCCTTGTTTAAATTATTTGTTAAAATTGTTTCCTCAAAAATCTTCCACTTTAAAAAATTCGTTTTATTCGATTTGAAATACAGTCGACTCCCGATAACTCAAACCCTCGCTAACTTGAACCTCACGCTAACTCGAACCAAAATCGATTTCTCATGGATTTCCGTCGTACATTCACTGTAATTTTACCATTGGTAACTCGAACCTTCGATAACTTGAAACTCCCGCTAACTCAAACCAATTTTCGTTTCCCTTCAGGTCATTTTCAATATAATTTTACCCTCGACAACTCGAACCATGTCTGTCGATACGTGACAAGTCAAAACACTGTTGTCCAAAACCTTAAATTTATTTTGAGGCAGCCGTGTGAACTGTTTCCTTTCTTTTACATTACACAAAACGTGTCAGTTCAGTTCAAGTCCGCTGGTTTTCGCATAGTGTTGCTTCCTAAGTCCTTTTTAAATCGCATGAGGTTATTTGTACCAATAGCCCGACATTGTTCTCTTAAAAAAACCTGTATGGTTCGCAGTTACTGGACCTCTCCTCGCTGCATTCCTTTGTTATATTTTTCACATTACGTTACATTCCGATTTATACAGTAATTTAGAGATGTATTGTCTTTTTTTTCACTCGGCTTCTCTATACTGCAATAAAATTTTATTAAAATGTACACTAGTGCATATAAAGAAAAACATTTAACACCTTTTTTCCACTTATTTCCAGTCATTTTTTCTCAAATTCCGATAACTCGAACTCCCAATAACTTGAACCTTTTTCAATTTCCTTTGAAGGTTCGAGTTATCGGGAGTCGACTGTATAGGTGTTTTTCACACTATGAAATTATCAAAACCCGTGAAAGTCTTGTGAAATTATTCATGATAAATTCACAGATTTTTTGCAGGATTTTCATGGTTAAATCAATGGCATTTTCATAGTCTCAATGTCATGAAAAAGACATGAAAAATCCCCTGAAAAACCTGTGAAAATTTTAACACATGTTTGTGTGTCCTTTTTAAGCTGCAAAGTATGTCTCCACTCTGTAGGTGGCTATTGACCTGATTTAAGGAAAATTATCGAGGAAGCGTCTTCCGATCGCCTTTGTTTACTTTGTTTACTTTAAACAACAACAAACATATGAAACATATGTGTGAACTGCGGTTATGAGACGTATATGAGCACGATCCTTCACACTAAAGCACTATTTGAGCAATAGTGAAAATCAGACCTGAAAAAAAAGAAATTTCAGGCCTGTACGGGATTCGAACCACTGACCTCTGCGATACTAGTGCAGCGCTCTACCAATTGAGCTAACAAGCCAACCGGGAGTAGGCCATCAAATTAATTCGACATAAACCCGTGGATGATAAATCAAACAACAACAAACATATGAAACATATGTCTGAACTGCGGTTAGTATCGCAGAGGTCAGTGGTTCGAATCCCGTACAGGCCTGAAATTTTTTTCAGGTCTGATTTTCACTATTGCTCAAATAGTGCTTTACTGCGAAGGATCGTGCTCATATACGTCTCATAACCGCAGTTCACACATATGTTTCATATGTTTGTTGTTGTTTGATTTATCATCCACGGGTTTATGTCGAATTAATTTGATGGCCTACTCCCAGTTGGCTTGTTAGCTCAATTGGTAGAGCGCTGCACTAGTATCGCAGAGGTCAGTGGTTCGAATCCCGTACAGGCCTGAAATTTTTTTCAGGTCTGATTTTCACTATTGCTCAAATAGTGCTTTACTGCGAAGGATCGTGCTCATATACGTCTCATAAACGCAGTTCACACATATGTTTCATATGTTTGTTGTTGTTTGATTTATCATCCACGGGTTTATGTCGAATTAATTTGATGGCCTACTCCCAGTTGGCTTGTTAGCTCAATTGGTAGAGCGCTGCACTAGTATCGCAGAGGTCAGTGGTTCGAATCCCGTACAGGCCTGAAATTTTTTTCAGGTCTGATTTTCACTATTGCTCAAATAGTGCTTTACTGCGAAGGATCGTGCTCATATACGTTTGTTTACTTTGTTTACAGTGGTTATGCTTTTTTAAAAGCATTACGACTGATTATGTTTAGGCAACGTTTTAGGATGACTCGCAATTTATTTTCCATCCATTTGTAAGGAAAACCTAAAACACTTTACGTTGATGATAAACAAATGAAGTTTGAACGGTGAAAGACATACCATGGGTCATTTTCAGAGTTATGCAAATGAGCTTTGACAAGTGCGCGATTAAATAAAGACATTGATTTGCGTTGTTTTCAAGATGATGGTGGATGAAAGCTAGAGAGATACCCACGGGTTTGAGATAATCGGTAACCTCCTTGGTGTATAAACTATCCTCCGATATGTCTTTTTAGCCCGATTTACGCCTGCATTTTGAGAATTCTTTGTTTTAAATTGGTTAATTTTTGATATGCAAATTAAGGTCGAAAGGAAGGGTCTCTTCTGATCACGCTGGTATGAATATAATTTCTAGTGAAGCTAACTGAATATAGCTCGTAACTTGAAGCAAGAGAAAATTCCGCTAGCTACACTACTGCAGTCGCACCGCGCTCGACAAAAGCAGTGAGATTTACACTTTCGATGGTTGTCTACACGGGTGGTCTAGCCAAAAGTCAATTTTCGCTTGTGGCGAAGCAAAAAAAGAGAATTAGAAAACAGCCAAACTATTTTTGAAATATGTGGCCTAAACCCTTTTCATAGGGAAAAAATTAAGGAAAATTTTTCTTGGACAGGAAGTCGAGTGGACCGCTTTTAGTGGGAGTCGCACTTAATTACATAAAGCTTTCCTCAACCAGTTTCTGTACATCATACGTAATAACAATTCCTTAAAACTTTATGCAAGTTTTCCATTTGACTTCATGTTGCTAATTTTCACAGTTTTGGAGGGAGCTGATCCATATTGCTAATCTGTTTTGACAATTAACATTGATTTTTTAGTCCAGAAACATTCTCAAAGCAATCAAGCAATACAAACAAAGCTCGTGCAGAATCTAAATCTGATAAAACAACAGTTGTGTCATCAGTGAACTGCAGCAGTTTAGTTTTAAAATAGTTTATTTTTATTCCTTTAATATTGTCTTCGTTTTGTATAGCAATTGCTAGAGTTTTAACTGCAGTGACAAAGTGGTAGGGGGAGAGGGGGTCCTCCTTTAATAACCCATCTCCACGCTTTATCCTAAAGTAGGGAAAGCAAAGGCCATCATTTATAATACAACTTTGAATATCCCTATAGAAAATATTGACCCATCTCATGAACTCAGGCCTTAAACCAAATTGATTCCAACATTTTTCAAGAAGAGTCCATTCCAAACTGTTGAATGCTTTCTCAAAGCCAATGAAAAGTAAAATTCCTGGTAATTTCTTAGCTTTGGTGAAGTCTATTTATCAAGAATTGAGCGTATACTCACTGATATTTCTGCCCAGGATATATCCGGATTGAATTATATCAATGTATTAATTTAGGCAATAGACTTTTCATTCTTTCTGTAATACCTTTTGAGTCTATCTTTGTATTAACATTCAAAAGGGAAATTGGCCTCCAGTTTTGAAGGTCATGACAATCTTGATCCTTTTTCTCAATACATGTAATTACAGCCTGTTTTTGTGAAGGGTCCTTTTCTCCTTTTACAAAAGATGCACTGAAGCATTCAACAGAAGGTTTTTTACCATTAGTATGACCATTACAAGATGCAACTGCTTCATTCTGATGCAAGTTTTGGATCTTTGTCAGCTGATGTGAATCTTGGGAATTTTTTTAAACTCCAAATGAATTCTGATGTTTATATAGTATTGCTTATAGTAATTATATTTAACACTTATAACCTTACAGCACCTTCAAATATCTTTATTTGTGGCTGTCATTTTCTTTCATATATGATGAATATTTGTTCTTTTGCTGTTCTATTTAGACTTTTTGGCATTATCCATGATTCAAGGATCATTTTTTGGAACCTTGTAAGAGACTTTATACAAGGTAGGAAGACTTAAACTGCTTTTTTTGTCTCTTTTTTCAACTTGCCTATATTGTGTTAGTTTTTATAATTTATTTGTTGGGAACAATTTATTCCTGTTTTGATTCTGAATATTTGGCTAAGTTGCAGTCAGAATATTTTTTAGTTAGTTTTATTTTTAACTTAGTAAACTTTTTTAACCAGCTTACTTTACAATCAACTGTCGAAAAAGGATTTAATGCACCACTTTCATAAATGGCTGCTGGATTGATATTCTTTTGTTTAAATTCAAATTAGCCTCACTAGCCTCGCTTGAGATAATGTATTTTTTTGAATTTTGAACTGGAGAACGAGGCCAGAAAGGCTAATTTAAATTTAAACAAAAGAATATTAATTCGGCAGCCATTTATGAAAGTGGTCAATGATGAGGTATGGGAAAAAATAGGGGCATGGTTTTCAGGAGGGTTCTTGAAAAATACAAAAAAATCCCTTCTGCAGTTTTCTTAGCCTTTCCCTCCCTTATTCTCCCTTGCACCCCCTTGACCACATTTCCCATTTCATCCCTCCCCTATCATGCTAACATTTTCAGACTACCCCCCTACATATTGCCTACCGATAATTTATAATTTTACTTTAATTAATTAACCTAAATCTAGTTAAGTTTTTATCCAGGGTTGACCCTTCAACCTCCAGATTTGTTGTCCAATCGTCTTATCCACTTGACTACCAACAATTCAGTGGTCAACCTTTGTCATATCTTTCATTATCATTTATTTTTGCTCCAACTTGGCCAAAATGTTAATTGATGTAAAACTGGAGCATGCTCAGTTGGGTCCAAATTGGACTGAGCATCTAATGCATGGCTTTGTGTGCTGATAAAGAACAATTTTATAAAAAACTGGAACAACTAAAACAATCAAAAGTGGGATACAATAAATTTATTGATGATGAGCTTTATAAGAATGCCAAGATATGGCTTCAAAATTCAAAGAAAATCATGAAGAACGTGGCTTATCAAAGCTGGAAGTTTAAGCATTCAAACGAGAGCAGGGAAATTAAAGATTATAACTCCCAGGCAATACCTACACAAAATCTTTACACTGATGTGCACTGTCAAATGGCTCACCAAGGAAAAAAAGAAAGAAGATTACCAAGAGAAAACTCATGCTAAAATATTGCAGCATGTGCACAGTTGTTTGTTGGACAATATCACATACATATTAAGCAGAAAGCCGGCTTGACGCATCAAACAAAGAAATCGATGAAAAATCCAACTCTGGCCAGTTGACAGAATATCACCATTTCATCGACCATTCCTTGACATTTAATGAATCGTGTTAAAGGTGATCTATCATTACAAAGAACTTCATTTTGTTATGGGGATATTAATTTCACCGCTCGGAACAGAAACAAAAAAATAGCAAAAAAAAAAAAAAAAAATCAAGAAAAGGGCGTGCAAGTCGATAACAAAACAAAAGCGGAAAAAAAACCTAGCGTAATTACGCTGAGCCGCTTTCATCAAAAACCCCTTTTAAAATATATATATATTGTTATAGTGATCAATTGAAACGCTGATTTGAATAGTTATTATTATCTCAGGTAGCTACACATGTAGTCAATGTGAAGAAAAGGTTTTCAACTTTGAGCAATACTATCTATATCAGTCGAATGATCGCGTGAAAGACTCCGAGAGCCGAAATAAATGATTTTTCCCCTTTTTTCATGCGCTGATGTAGTTTGCCTGCCAGGGGAAAAACTGTGTTCGTCTTCATTGTTGAAAAACCTTCAATATAGGCAGGTAGGATTGTTGAGTATATTTTAGACAGCTTTTATTATTGATATTTTTTGGCGCAGTCGGCAATTTGTGAAACATTTCACTTTAAACAGCATAGACTGGCCATGCATCCCACAAGCGACATCCAAAGACAATTGAATTTTATTCGATTCTAGAACATTCTTGGATTGATTTGATAAATTCGCTGGGAGACTCAACGAGCCAACAACCCAATAACTGTACAAGCCTTGAGTTAACTAATTGAGGTTATGGATCCGAGCTGATAAACAAGGCCCGCATATGGACGACGCCCCGCGAGGACAGTTTCAACCTCAAACTGAAACTAACATGAAAATACCGGAAAAGGCATTGGAATGACTACGTTTCCCAATCGATGCTTCATCTCCGCGTGAGATTTTGGTTCTAGATCTCCAGTATTTCCAAAGTAAATCGCTTTTAACATCATGCATATGACAATATTGTAATCGGTGTATGACATACTAACCATAGGAATTAGAAGTATGCGGGTAGTCTCAAATTGAGTCATCAAAGTCTGAATCTTTTCAGACTGCCATTTCCGCAAATGTTAATTAGAGGGGCTGATATGCTTGAAAGCGCCAAGTTCGGCAAGAATTCACATGTATATGTTAAGTTTCATCGCTCGTTCAAGTTATCTTATTTTCCTCTTACTTTGTTTTCTTTCGTTCTCATGGCACTCGGTTACTGTTGTAATTGTAGGTTTTTACTTTCTTTAACTCAGTTTTCGTTACCTCAACATATCTCACCTCCCTTTGGACATAGCAAACGTGTTTCGTTTTCAAGGCTATCAAGATTCAGCCCTTCTTTCAAAATGTATAGCTCGCTTTAATTAAAAAATGCAGCAATAATCAGGACAAATATACAGAGGTACAAAATACATAAAAAATGGATAGATTTTGTACGCAAAGCTTTTTTACCAATTCACTACACTGGAAGATATATGAGTCAGTCATTTAACATTTTACTCAAATTATATTGACAATGAAAGTGAAATTGAAATTCCCGAGGCAAGAATACACAGAATCAAGAAGCACAGCTTGTGGTCCTTGACGGTTTCAGCTTTCTGACGACTGAATAATACTCACATGATTGGGAGCCAAAAACGCACCAATTACAGCGAACCGACCCACTACCCACATATTCATTTGATCCTGGGTTAATCATTTGAAGGCATTGACATGTGTATCCGAATACAGAATTGATTCTGCGTTTCTGGATGCTTTCCATTCAAACGTCATTGTTGCTGGTTTTTAATTGTATATATGGAAACGTATTTTCAACTGCACGTGTCCCTTGACATACACTGCTAAAAGGGTACATTATAAGACCACAAATCCACAAAATTGAAGTTACCTTCACATTTAAAATATTTTAGAAGTATTCTTTTACTGAGCTCAAAATTTGCCATTTTTTCTATTCTATAAAACTACATGAAGCTTTCAACAACAGTGATGCTTGAAGCATGAGCTGGGACGCCTGTCACCTATATGTATGAACAAAATAAGAACTTCACGCACCATAGAGTATTTCGAAGCTCAATAGTGAAGCATCGTGATCGGAACGCGGAATCCGACAGTCTGAAGTTCGCCTTATCGTGGGAACTCAGAATTGTTTCTCTGTTCTGAGCTCATGACAGACTGTAGATATATTTTTCTTTATTCAAATTTTGTTTGCCATTTATAGTTGAATGCCAATTTTATGCTTTGTTCTTAAAGAATAATAAGATCAAGATGAAAAGTATAATTTGAAACAAGGCAACGAGAGATCGATAACTAATAACGCAGCACCACGAACGAGATGTAACGATAGTAACGAAGGAAACAGCTGACAGGTTGTTATTTGGCAGAGTTTGTTCTTTGAAGCAAATACAGTGATAGGGATGTGTTTGCGCTGATTGGATTTTATAGGTATGCTGTACAAGAAACTCTGCCATTTGCACAGTGAATTGTTTATTTTACCGCTGCAACACAAAAGCAAACCAAACGAAACAAATAAATAAAGCAACTGAAAATAACAAGTACAAAAAAAAAAAAGAAAAGAAAATTAACTTCTGGAATATGCACGTGCACGTTTGTTTTTCATAATCAACAATTTAAGACAAGATTAATAATTCTCTGAGGTAAATGACTGCTGTTTTCATTGGTAAGAAAATGGTTTATTGAGCTTTAGTAATCCCATCTATATTCTCGGAATATTGAACATGGAATGTAAACGAGTTTAATCTGTTACCAAGGTATGGGCAACATACCGAGGAAAGCTAGGGCTTGCAGGTGTTCCAAGAGAATATTAATCAGCTTTCATGGACAGGGGGCACTGAACAAGTCTTTCATCGGTCTCTCTAGGGAATTCCCAGGTGACCGTAATGATACGAAAGCGTTCCCTGGGATGAAAACATACTTTAACTAAGTAGTTTCGAACACCAAAAACGTTGTCTCTGTTCACTTCCGGGTTACCTGGTAAGCACAAGAACGCAGAATTCCACTTGACAATGGAGGTTCCAACCATGGGAAATTGCATCAGGTTTCACGATGACCTGAAAATTATAAAATCATGAGTTTTTATTTTTGCATCAATACTAGTATTTCGATTTAGATCGCGAATTACACTGATCTCACCTACTGTAGTCAATTAATGAAATACGCTCATTTGTACTGCAAAAAAACTAATTTACCCTTTGTACTCACAGAAAATAATCACATATCTTTCGTTAACGTTGTTTTCTTTTTCTCTTTCAGTGATTTCATCTTCATTCGTCGTTCAACAGAAGTAAAAATGAATAACAGCAATGTAACTTCAAAGTCGCCTCAGCAACAGTCCGACGATGGAGTCAAGGCCTTGAGCAAATTACTTCCAATTGCCATAGCAATAGTTGTGGCTAATGGACTCGTGTTTGTCTTGTTTTACCGATGTCCCCGTCTCCGCACTTCCTCAAACTATGTGCTTCTTAGCCTGGCAATTTGTGACTTCAGTACTGGCGCTTTCGCCATTCCATACTTCATTGCTTATAGCTTTAAGACTTTTCCAAAAGAATTGCACTATGGGACATACGCTTCGCACACATTGCTGGCGGTTTCAGGTTCTTATCACATACTGGTTGTTACTGCGCTCAAGTACTTGGCAGCTGTTAGCCCCCTGAAACACTACGTGGTGACCAAGAGATTGGTTTTAAAAATAGTGCTCGGAGTGTGGATCATTTCTACGGTTTTTGCTGTCATTCCTCTTGCTTGGCATGATAATGGAACATCTAAAAGTTATCGCATCATTCACACTGCGGTTTGTCTTGTTGCAGTGTTCCTTTTTCCGTACGTATTTATGGTTTATGCATTCATAGCCATGTTCAGAGTGATTACTAAAAGACAGCGACCATCTTCGGTAGAGAGCAATAAGCTGCGGAAGCAGAAGAAAAACAAAAGTGACCGGAAGTGCATCTTGGTTTTCGCAGCCATGGCCATCATATTTGCATGCTGTTGGTTTCCTTATTTTATCGCCATGCTTTTAGTTGCCATAGAAATAGGAGATTTCGATTTTGTCTTAGAAGCATTCATAGTCATTCGCTACATTACATCTTTCGCCAACCCTCTACTCTACACGTTTTTCAAACGCGACTTCTGGTCCGCCCTACGAAATCTGTTGCAAAACAAGAGAAAATTCAGTTTTTCCTATCAAAAAAGTCAATTCGAGGCTTTGAATCTCACTAGCCGATTAAGGGCAAGGTCACGCGTCAGCAATAGAGGGTTGGTGTCACTTAAAGGAGAAAGACAAGAATCAAACTTGATTCGCGATGGAAACGTGACCTTCGGTGAGGAGATATTTCGTACAACCCGTGTTTGACTGCTGCTTGCAGTGCATGAATAGGGAACACAGACTTGGTTCTTTATGTACATGTTAAAAGTTTCCTTATTGAATCGCCATCAAGAGCAGTTGTGCGGTTCAACTACTACATAAATTGCAGAAGTTACATACGCGCCGAGTGGTTACTTAGTCTCCACTTATAATCAAGACTCGAGGGAGGCGAGATGAAAGGTGTCTTGTCTAAGAACATAGCACAAATTGATAATTACGCTGGACTGATTCGTTTCATCATTACAGTACATAGTTTAATTCATTAAGCCGGTCGTATTGAGAAGATCACTTTTAGGAATTAATTAAAAGCCTGATGTCGTTGGCAAGGCTTCAATAAGCCACATGAATAGCACGTAAAAAATGGCAATGAAAAAGCACTTTGTAGAGATAGCAAAAAATAGCTCAGAATAGAGTTATCCTTGTGAGTGATGAAAACTTGTTTATGAGTCCTTTTGATAGAAAATATTGCAAGGTAGATGATGATATATTGGTAAAAGAAGGCAGAAGAGAACATAGCAGTTCTAAAGCAAAAATAGTACCTTCAATTGGAAACAAAGTTGTGGACATATTGATCTTTTCAACCCCCTATTACTTCAATTTTATCTCTTTTACCCTTGGTTAAGTTAACCATTTTGTCCTCTCTACCCTAAAACAATGTTGTGTTGTGATTCTATGAACTTTTAGCCAACATTGAATGGGATGGGGGGGTCTGTTAATGATTACACATACCAGGAAATTTGATCATATAGCCCACGTCCTCAAACAGCTTCACTGGCTACCTGTCCGTTACCTTATAGTTTTTAAAATTCTCCTACTGGTCTACAAAGCTCTCAATGGAACAGCGCCTTCCTACATCAGTGAATTACTAAAGTACCACACCTCTGAACGGAAATTAAGATTGTCCACTCAACACCTTCTGGGGACCCCGAAAGCTAGACTGAAAACATATGCAGAGAGAGTGTTTGCTGTGGTGGCACCGAGACTATGGAATTCTATCCCACTTGAACTAAGATCCAATAGTTCGATAGACATTTTTAAACGACATTAAAAAACATCTTTTTAAACAAGCTTTTTAACTCTTTTCCTTTTTAGATAATTTTTTAACTTATTGATGTAAAGTGCCATGGACAAATAGTGGATTGTGTGCTATGTAAATATTTTATTATTATCATCATTATTATTATTATTATTATTACTATTATTTAGAGTGTGGTAGAAACAGGACTGGTATTCTTCACACAAATTAAGGATGCTTCAAACATGATATGTCAATTAGTTTTCACACGGATTAATTGTTGTAATAATATGACGAACGTGAAATGACTGTAAGTATTGCTTTGGAATTGTTAGATTTTACACTGTACCTCTGGCCACCCCTGAAAATTCAAAGTATCTTACCTTTTTCTTTTTTTACCCTTTGAATGCTAAGAGTGACTTGTATCTAAATTCTTCTTACAATATCATGCCTGGAACTCACATTAAGGTCATGAGAATAAAGAAAATGATCACCAACTAAAGAAGCTCTTGATTGTTAAACAAATTCTCCTTGTCCGTGCCTTGGGAAAATGTATAGAGAACAGTATGGAGAACATGCATACTGATGTTTGGGTGTTAAGAGGGTTAAAGTTCACCCTCAACCACTGAGTAATCTTAAATTATGCTCATCTCATCAAGCTATGGCAATTTTGTTTTAGGTTCGCAAGCTGGAGTTTTTGTTAGCTGATGCCCTGGTTCGGGAGTGTGATACAATCTTCACGTGTGGTGGAATCCAGTCCAATCACTGCAGAAGCACTGCAGTTGCTGCAAGACAACTTGGTTTGGATTGTTACCTGTTCTTAAGAAGTCCTGAACAGGCATGTGTTTGATTCACTCTAATTGATGCAGATGTTTTCTAAGCAGTTTGTGGTGTCTATCAAAGATCTGTTACTACCCCTCAGCATAACTATTGATTAACAACAAAAGATTTCACATAGATTTGATTAGCCAAGGATTAATTATAGACAAGGAATGGTGCTCCTGTGATCCATCGCAGTAACTGAACAGACATGTAGCAACATGGAATCTGTTTGTTACATAGAAGATCCTCATGTTACTTTAAATGGTGGACTCATACACCCATAGTTCCAAGGGATTGAACAATGATGGTGATGATAATGATACTTATCGTAATGATTGCACTGATTTCTAATGAGGAGACACAATTTACCCTTCATTGTAGCATACAATAGTTGAGTAGGGGTTTCAATAACATTTGATGAAGACAACAAAATCTCTATAGAAGGCAGCTAATGGCACGCAGTTTAATCTTTATTCTAATGTTGCTCATTTCAGAGAAAAAAGGCACCAATTTTGCTTCACAAAGATGGTGACTGCTGTTTTAGACAGTTACTTATAAACTCTTATTGAAATTTCTGGGCGAGCTTGATTCTAAGAAGCTTGACAAAATTTTTCTTTTTTTCTTCATACAGACCACAGATATTGGTTGTAAAGGAAACCTGTTTTTAAACAAACTGGTGGGAAGTCAAATTATTGTTGTCCCTCAGCTTCAGTACAAATCTGGCCTTAAACAAATGATGGAGAAAATGTCTGAAAAATTGTAAGTAAAAAAAAGAAAGGTCAGAGAACTGTATAAACTAGAGATTTGGCACCACCTTGGTGCAAATATTGATCTTCTAACTCAAACTGGCAGTAGGCTTTAATTTAGAGAGAGCTGCCACTTAGGCAGGGTAACCAGCCAGCTCATAATTGAGATGAAAATATTGAAATTCTTTAGAAGAAATTTGTGTTGCAGCCTTTTTTACAGTTTTGAGTGGAATTGACTGCATATTTTAGATTCCACAGGCAGAACTTGCTTGAAAGTTTTGCAGAAACAAGTTCCTCTTGTTCTGGGATATTTTAGTTGAATCAAACCAACTCTGAGGATTAAACTGATTAATAAATAATAAGGTGGTCACCTTGGGGTGTCTTCTAAAACATTAAGCCAAACAAAAATATTACAGGAACTGCTATTGGCATTCAAGCTGATTTCTCTTAGACTTAAAGGGATTGAATTTGAGTCAAATCAACAATGCAACCTTTCTAAGGCACTGATCTCAATATCAGAAATCTGAGTATGTTTAATACTGGATTGGGCCCCACCCCTCCTCCCCTCAGTTTGTTAATCTACTGCCTTGTCCCAGTCTCCTGCCACAATCCAAAAGCATGTGGATATCAAGAATAAATGAGCAAATTACAACTAGATTGATAATTTTTGGGATAGAAAATAAACAGATAAAAAAAAAAAAGAAAGAGATGAATATTAAGTAAAACAGTGAATAAGATATATATAAGATCAGTATACATGTTCTCCATACTGTTCTCTATACATTTCCTAAGGTGCTGACAAGGAGAATTTGATGAACAATCAAGGCATTCTTTAATTGATGATCATTTCCTTTTTTCTCATGACCTTAATTTGGAAACTGGGGTGATATTGTTTGGAGAAATTGGACACTGGTCTCTCTTAACTGTTAAAACACCCAGTTAACTTGGACATTTTAAAGTGAGTCCAAATTTCTCACCATCCAGAAGGTTTCATAAACCACACATGAACTACGTTACCCCCACCGACGCAGCCCCAAATCGTTTCTTTCGAAACTATCAGCCTTCACACATGAACTTGATAGGTTCTGTTTTGTAGTATGATTTTGGGAAACTCTAAGAAAACCCCAGAGAGTTGGTATTATGATAGACAGTGAGGAAAGAAGGCTGTGGATATTGGAGAATACTCAAAGTAAATTTTGATAGGCTCAGTTATTTTTGACTCAGACTTGAATAGTATTATCCTCAATTTGCTCAAATCTACTTACCTGCTTCACCTGCTTCTATGTTTTTGGATGTAAACCCCACAATCATGTCTGCTGATGTGTGTAGGTGGATATTCCTTGAAGTTCTTTCTCACTGACTTTTTTGTTCTTTTTTTTTTTTTTTCAGGAAGAAACGGGGTTCGTCAGCTTATCTGATTGAAGTTGGAGGCTCTTCATACATGGGAATGTTTGGTTACCTAACAGCCTTTCAAGAAATGATAGATCAGGTAATTCAATTGTCCTTCTTTGATTATATTCATTTGGTAAATGACAAGCTTCTTCTGTGTTGTGCACTTATTGAATGCATTTCTTCTCAAGAGTTGCAAATGTATTTTAACATTGACCGCACAGAGGCATGTTTGTTAAACAAGTATAAATTGGGTATCTGTCAAAATGTTGGCTTGATTTGTTTCAGAATGTGCTGGAGAATTTTGATGACATTGTCATAACAGTTGGCAGTGGTGGAAGTGCTTCAGGGATTGCCATTGCAAACTATTTAACAGGATCAAAACTCAAGTATAAGCATTATAAAAATATTCATTTGATATTTTCTTTATTGACTTTGCATGAGAGCTGGACAAGGAAATAAAGTCATAACATAAAGACCTCTCTCTGGCTATTCTGTTAACTATGGGCAAGAGCCAAATATTTTCCAATCTGGCCAGTCAATAAGGATTTTATCATTTGATCAGCCTAGTGCTCTTTGTCTTTCTTCGTGCTGTTTGCATCTCACGAGACCATCTGGAGGGCTCTCCAGATATTTATGGCCACACTCCCACTATTGCTTATGTTCATTAAGAGGTTTTTTTTAAGTACATACAGGGCCCAATTAAAGTGGAGCCCCAAGTGAATGAGTGAGTTCGGTCTGTAATCATTAATGAGTGCTTAATGAAGTCAGACGACTACAAAGTAGGAGTTGGATTTGTAAATGTTAACACAAAGTCCTGTTTGAATGAAAACTACGACAAAATTTGAGAAAGAAACTAGACATCCGTTAAAATTTTTCATGAGAAAGAACCATTTAATTTGGCAAAATGTGTGACAACAGTGCTCTCACATCATGCATGCTGTCCAGAAACACATGCATGACACGTCAACTGCCCTTAGTTACCATGTCCAGTTACAAGTGTGATGTGTACAGTGTCCTATTAGTACTTAAATTGGGCTGGTGATAATCGATCATTTTCGAGAATTTTGTTATAGTTTAAGTTATCTACTTGATCACCTTTAAGGAACTGCTGACAAACCATTTCATGCTGGGGAACATGGTTTAAAAGCTTTATGCTCAACCTTTAGGCTGGTAAAAGATTTCTGCAACTGCGCTGCTTATCTATATTGTGCTAAAGACATAAATTGAAGAAATTGTGCTTCTTGCCCTTATTTTTTCTTTGAACACTGGAAACTAATTCAGACCTTTATTTTTAATAAGTAACACCAACATCACTGTCATTTGTTTAAAGGTGTCATGCAGTCAATGTGTGTGATGATGCAGAATATTTTTACCAGAAAATCAATGAAGACCTTCAGATAGGTGGACTAGATATTCAAGCGGAAGAATTAATTGATATTATTGATGGATACAAAGGAAAGGGATATGGCAGATCCACTGAAGAAGAGTTAGGTGAGTGTTGACTGAAAGAATTTGCAGAATTTGGTTTCTTCATAATTAATCTATGGGCAGTTCCTCCTTGTTGGTGAAGTCTGTTGGACGAATTAAAAAAAAAAATTAATCTGTTTTAAACCAAACTTCATTCATTCTTCAACAACTAATTGTTGATAAAAGTATTGTAACTGTTGCAATTGTGGAAATAAATTAATAAATAAATAAATGGATAAGAAAGAGTCCTCCCCTTGTTAATTTGTCTATTGTAATCTTAATTGATTATGGTCACAGGATTGTCAAATTGTCAAAAAAGATATTTTTTAAAAATAGGAAAAATATATATAATTAAGATAACATTGATCCAAGCCCACCGTGGGGAGCTCCCTGCAGTGCATTAGTTTCTTTTCAATTTTTTTTCACTGATTCTCTTTGACTTTTGCGAGGGTTTTTGCTGAAAAGGAGGGACTGCTTGTAGTCTACTACATAATATATTAAATGATAACTTGCTTATTTTGGTACTTGATTAAGTGACATGCAAGTCGAAAAGAGTTGTTTCTATCTATTGGTAAACAACCTTCACAAAACATGAAAACAAACAAAAGTTATGCGTCTAATTACTTTCTCTTCCTTTCCTTATACCAAACATGCAAAAATTGATTTCAGAATGCTCTTTGGCCGTTAATTTATCCCAGTGCAAATTTAAAGTTGAAATGCAGAAAGTTAGCTAACCTTATTAGAGAGCTTTAGATTCGAGTACGAGAACGACTACGAGTACGAGTTTACTAGTGTGCTCACATTGCGCATGCGTAGCTCTCCGTGACACTGTCACGGGAGCGGGAAACTCGTCGTCCGCCGCTCGTCGACAACGAGATTTTGACCAGAAGTCGTCCTCCAGAGAACGAGTTTCGAAAGGTGAATATTTTGTATTTTAAACTTACCCTAGTCTTATTCTAAGTCAACAAAAGCAAACTTAAAGCGGTATAAAGAGGTTTTATCGAATTGAATGTTATTACAAACCCTAATTCCATTCGTTTTTGATACTTTTTGGTCGACCTATTTTCAAGAAATTCTATGGTCTACACACGTAAACAACATATCGGCAGACGAATAAATTCAAATTGAAAAATGAGGGCTTTAAACAGCACTTTCACCCTTTGAATTTTAACCATGCATGAGAGATATAAACAATGAATTGTTGTGATGTGGTTGACACTTTCCGACTTTCTTCAATTCGTAGCGATGGCGAAACGAGAACTTTTTAATTGGAAAGGAAACACGAAACTATGCTTCTCAGAGATATATTGGTTGAAGAGCCTCACAAGTACTGACCAGATTCAAAGGAGAGAGGTATATCGTGGACGAAAATCGCTGAACACTGTGATAAAACCTTGAACACTGAAACATTTTATTAAATTCTCATTAATTATTGTCATATTCATACCATTATATTTATGAAATGAGAACTAAGGAAGAGTTTGTATGGTAAAATATCTGAATACATTATTTTTACATCTTTTTACAAATATATATGTAGTTGTATCATATAAATGTACTGTATTATTATTACAAAGTCAGTTCAGCTGTTTTGAAATTAAAAATTATACCTATATACAATTTTGATTTTCTCAATTAAATTAATTTAGATTTGAAAATTCTCCAGTAAGGAAAAAAACTTGATGGCCATGGATCCACATCCCATATTCATCAATTACTCCTTTCATAGCTAACTATACATAGAAATTTACAAGCAGAAAATGTAATTACAATATTATAATTTGGTTAAATTCTTCTCTTTTATCTTCTCATCACTTTGCCAAATTGCATTGCTTAAATGTAGCCAAAGTTACTACTAACTATGATGTAGCAAATCAAGAGCTTTAAACCTGAAAATAATCATCTAATGTAGGAGGTTCAACACCAAAATAGGTGCTTGTAGTTGATTCCTAAGCAGAGCACACACTGAATACATTTCACCTACTGGACTTAATCCAATTTTTAAGTTCTTCTTAAAATCTAGGAAAGCGAAGTATGTTACTATGTTGCTAAACACCCCCTCCACAGCTTCCCTGATTTTACTTCATCCTTGAAGATGAATTCTGAGTGGATAGGCGAGGTTGCCATATATACACAGTGGTTGTCCACTGGTATCAAATGAATGCTGCAGAAGGTTATGAAGGAGGCCAGACATTCTTAACATACCAGCATCGTGCCTTTTACCCACTGAAATGAAAATTTATGGAATAAACATACTTGGATTTATATCAGTAGCTAGTGTTATAACACTCTTGTAGCTGCAGGTAACTGTTGAGTTACAGACTGTGATTTAATGTAATTTTTTTTTTCAATTTTCCAAGTTAACTGGTTATTAGCAATTTTGATTTAGCAGGGGCTGGGTTATAGATATTTGTGTAAGGATTCAAGGGTAGGCTACAGTTAATGAAACTCTTACCAAGGGGCTGACTACCAAAAATGTTTCCTGAAAGATTTGATCTTTCCAGCCCACTCCTGTAGGTGTAGATACCGTGCCCAGGGAGCTTAATTCAAATTTATGCGAAAATGGGGGTGCTTATTCAAGGGAGGGACTTATTTAATTTTTCCTAAATGGTGGCCTGACATGACCATTTTTTTAATACATCATCTACACATAAACAAAATCAACTATTTATTGACATAAAAAACTGATCCTAGAGTTTAACTCACCATTAGTGCACTGTACAAATCTAATACTACATGATGAAAACTATGCATCATTTGCTGTCTCAGTACTCATCCACAAAATGAGGGGAGGGGAGGGGGCACTTATTTGAGGGGGGTACTAGTTTTAAATTTTTGGTCGATAGGAGGGGTGCTTATTCGAGGGGGTGCTAATTCCAGGATTTGCGGTGGTGACACTTCAATTCAGTTTCAAATCTGGGGGCTTAAATAAGGGAGGGCATTACAGCAGAACGATGCAAATAATCGTATTAGCTTACCAACTGGTCCATACAAATTGGCTATTAAACCATTTGGTGCAACAAATGATTGAAACTTTAGGGCATGCACCCTTTTGTGCCCATTGGGTACACGCTGGTTCTCTCCTGGGCGAAAAATTGGGCGAACTGTCAAGTCTATAAACCCCTAGCAATTCTCAAGAGCTGTTCCCTTTCCATGGACAGCAAGAGCAAAGTCTTCCAGATGTTGGCTACTCAGCCAGGGTTGATCGAGATCTCTGAGCAAGTATCCATGGTTTGTGTAAATAAAGCTAATCACCTCGTTTAAGATTAAGCTCAGCTCGGGCACTGAACGACCAAAGCGAGGAATCATATCCGAGAGACGACATAGGTAAGAAAAAAGTTTCAATAAAATCAACAGTCCTTTCGTTCCTGAACATACCGTGCTATTGGCACAAGTAAACATTTCTGGAATTGCTAATGCCCGAAGAAGGAGAGGCAATCCTGTGATGCCAAACCTGAGCTCGGCTTCAAACTCCTCAGGAGAAATAGGGTCAAAAACATCGTCAATCCTTTCATACTGCTTGTAAGGATGTTGCCTTCTCATCGTTGTGATTTCATAAATCGCCAAGGAGGTAGACGGATGGTTCTAGGATAGGTTTTTTTGGCTAAACATGGCGAGATTGTTCCAGTAAAACCCTCGCACTCGGATCGATACATTTGTTTACAATCTAAAGTTACAATTTTCGTCAGCACGACTACGAGTACGAGATACTAGTGCCAGATCTCGCGCGGTTAAAACTCGTACTCGTACTCGTTCTCGTACTCGAATCTAAAGCTCTCTATTGATTCGTGTGAGACAACAATGATGAATAATAAAATCAATAATTGTTATAATTGCTTATCATTACAGATTGCATTTGAAATTGCTTCATTACCGAATAGAAATATGATTTAAATTTTCCTAACCATTAACATGGTGAATTCGCTGCCTAAAAACCTCAAGGAACCCAAACCGCGGTCTTACGCAAGTTACGGGCCTCAGGTATACTCTATGAGAGGGTTGATTTCATTTAATAAGTATCTTTTCACTTTTCTGCCCTTTTGACACTCATGTTCACAAAAAATAAAGTTCAGATACAAGGTTCGGCTACACTGAAGATAGTATAAGACGCGGTTTCAATAACTGGCTTTTTATCATTCTATGTTAATAAAGAGGACATTTTGGAGATATCCAGAACAACTGGAATTATGGTGGACCCAGTGTACAACGTCAAAGCCATTAGAGGGATGTTACACGAGATGAAAACCAACCCTAAGAGATTTAAGGGTCGTAGAATACTTTATATTCATACTGGTGAGTACAATTTATAGACGTTATCATTTGGAAAATAAGCGTCATTCCATTTCTTTGGCCAAGAGCCTACGCGCCTTGTAAGTAATGGTTTCCCATAAGTAGTACTTTCGAACCACGTCTATCCCTGCAAATGATATTCTGCTCATGCGTGGTTGGGAAGTTGTAGCCCTGCTGGCTCGTCAAAATATGTTACAACTCGTAAAAATACGTAGCGATACTATACACCAAAACTTCGTGTTAGATGTATCATAGTTAATCGAGGGGATGGATAAATTTGATGGAAGGCTGGGTACGACAGCATCCACGAGTGATAGACTTTGGTATGTTCGGTGTTGCCAATCCTTTGAAAATAACGAGACCTGCGCGGGGTTGTTCAAAGCTAGGTTAACCACGGGTTAGTGGGGTATTTAATGTTAGATCTAAAAGCTTTACATGAAAATTCAGTATAATTCTTTCTTTCTACAATTTGATGACTTGATGCTCTAAAAAGAGTAGACGAAATAATCCCAAAAAGGTTCTTGAAAGGAGAATTATTGAAACCTGGATTGAAATTTAACTCTGTGTTAGCACTAATCGGCCTTCGAACAACCGGGCCCTGATTTGTAACAGTGTCCTTGCGAGTTGTGCTCACGTCTGATTTGGTGCGTCTTACTTTCTAACAGGAGGTGTGTTCGGTTTGTATGATGGAAGAATGGATCCGTTAGTCACTCGCCCTGTAGTGGGTACAAATGACGTTGTCTGTTGGGAAAGCGCCAATGATCCCATGCCCTTCTGAGGCTGACTCATTCCCAGTTGTCTCTCCTCCTAAAGTTATTGGTAAGGGGAAGCGTTCGAGAGGTGCACATGTGGAAAGATTTTCCTTCGTCCTTTTCATCGTCTCCTTTGTTGGGTAGTACTAGACTCTTTCGAACCACTCGGCCGTTTGACAAAGACTGGGAACTAATAAAATTCTGTGTGGCCGGTATAAGAGAGATAGTCAAGACGTGCCTACATTCTCCTACGGCGTCAGTCAGTAAAATTGGCCATAAACGAGGAAATAACAGCATCGCGTGGACATGTCAAACCATCAGGGGGAAATATTCCATTACCAAGTTCTCATGAGTTTGCATATTGAAGACAAAAACAACAAGTCATTGGACCGAAACGAACAAATGATGAAAATTGACTTTGAATTTTTAAATTTCATGTTTTGTTTTATCTCTAATTTTAAGCCAATAAAACAAAAGCCAAAATTGTATCTGTTTTTCAGTCCGCAAGTTCTATTTTTGTATCAAATTTGAAAATGCAAATTTTGGTAAGTAATACAGTTCCTTGGGACAACGGTTGGATTGCGAGTTTTCGTTTTAGCACAAAGAGGACTTCGACAAAACTGATGTCTCTGAGGAATCAATTTTGTCTTCGATGACATAGCAAGTTATACTTCTTTACTCCTCTTCAAGCTTTTGCTCTCTCAGTCCAACTAAACCAGAATGTGAATATCCAGTCTTGTTTCTAAGGTTTTTGTTTCGGATTTCGTGACAATATTATCGTCGCTGAGTATTTGCTAGAGAGCTAATTAAAATTCCAACGATTATGATAAAACATTACGATCGAAGAGTGAAAGGTATTGAATATCTCGTTAACCCAAACGCCATTAAAATGTCTTCTTTTAAATCACCACCGGCTGGTGGTGTGTCATCGACTGCAGTGATTTTAAAATAAAAACAACACCATCTTCAATGATTCTTCACCTTCAGTTCCCTTGTCACCAAAAGATAAGTTTCTTTGTTTTTATCTGTAACCTAACAAATGTGCAGTGAGTAGGCTGGAGAAAAAGTTTGCCATCGATTGCATCCAGAGTTTAAGTCAAGTGTCAAAAAGAGCTTTTCTGGAAGAACCCACTGAATAAGGGATGAAAGGAAGAGAGAGAGAAGAAGGTTTAGAGATTTGACTCGGGTATTTCATCATTAGATATCATTCACGTTGTCTGTAATGTTTTCTTTACTCTGCATTCACAGCAGTTTACACCCTTGCGAAGACTTGCAAAATAAAGAGTTCGCGGAAAAGCAGCAGTTGTGACTGTTCCCGAAAATTATTTAAAATGCTGTAAATCTTTTATTCATGGCATTGATTATGATGACATGCGCGCATGACTTGTGGGCGCGACATGAACAGATTGATCGTCGGTATATGTTGTTTGGTACGCGGTCTGGAAGCATTTCCACGATGCGATGATACTTTGGTACACAGTGGCTTTAGTAAATGAAAGGTAAGGAAACTTTTTGTACTATTCGAGCCTTAAATGAAAGATTTTATCGCTATTTTACTTAGTTCCGTCATTGTCCAACTTTAGAGGGAGGTCAACAGACTTGTGACTATACGTATGATGCACGATCCTCGCAGTAGAGAGCGCTATTTATGCAATGGCGAAAATCAGACCTGAAAAAAATCAGGCCTGTACGGGATTCGAACCACTGAACTCTGCGATACTAGTGCAGCTCTCTACCAATTGAGCTAACAAGCCAACTGGAAGCAGGCCGTTAAGTTGATTCGTAATAAACCCGTGATGATAAATCAGATACAATGAATATATGAAGTTCATATATTTTGAACTGCGGTATTAGATACGTATGATGCACGTATGAACGTATGATCGTGATACGTATGATCGTGCATCATACGTATCTAATACCGCAGTTCAAAATATATGAACTTCATATAATCAGACTAGGTTTACACTAGAGGAAATTGTTCCGGATTCGTGATGAATCCGAAACGTTTTAGTACCGGATTCATTCTGCCGTTTACACGAAAGTGGACGAATCCGAAATAAAAACTTCCCGGTTTGGTCGTGTCTCCGGAGATTTTGAATCCGGAATTTAAAGTGGGAACTTTGAATCCGATAACTTTTGAATCCGGAAAGTTTTGTCGTGTAACCGCTTTTTTTCTCGAATCCGGATATTATTTCCACCTGTAATCTTTTGAGTTTGCGGTGAAACCAAAATGGATCTGGTGCTAACATTGCTGGCGGTCTCCAGTTGCCTAATCTTGTTGCAGGTTCAGGCAATAAATTTTATCATGTGTACCGCAGTATTTCTGAAGAAACGCAAATTATTATTGCAAGGAAGTTTAACGTCAGCCACACTTAATCGCCGACGACGTAGACTGCTTGGCATCTGTCCAACTCAAATTTGCCTCAGTGGCATCTGGATCTACTCTAGCCTTTGTTGGGGGAGGCATTTTCACTTTGTCGATCGAACGACGAAACAACACTGGGCTTGGTAACCATTTCATTTCGAATGTTCCCGGAGATGTCGTTGTGTGTAAACGGTCAGGAATCCGAATATCGTTTCAGTGTAAACGCCTACGAATCCGAATACTCCAAAATTGATGAATCCGGAAACATTTACGAATCCGGAAAACTCTCCTCTAGTGTAAACCTAGTCTCATTGTATCAGACTATTGACTATACAGCAAATTCTAAGCTTATTTATTATACGTTCATCAACTGGTGATATTTTGAGATTGAAACAGCCTTTCAGAACCATTATAGAGCACTAAGAAAGGGAGAAAGTAATCTCTCTAATTTGACCGGACGAAGAACAGATGCTTGCTTTGAAATTGTATACATATACAGAAAAATTTTCTTTGTGGCTAGCGTTTAATTCAGCCGTTCCTGTCTCCATCTGTCGTCGACTGATCAGCAAACGGAGTAAGGGTTGGCCTTGAGTTTGTCAACTCTTTACAATTTATTGATTTGTTCAAAAAGAATTTTAAAAGCTCATTCACAACAAATATGGACAAGGAATTTGAGAGGCATTCGAGTTTTGATCTTCAACACAGCTGGATTAAAATTTCCGTCTTTAACCACAGGGGCCCAGACAAGCGACGAGTCTGGTTGTTTATTCGAAATATAAAGGAATGTATGGGAGAATATTGAAGAGTCTTATTATCGTAAACTAATACCATGAAATGTCTGAGTTAAAGCTCAAAATAAATGTAAACCTATCTCACTTGCTGTGTATTGTCATTTCCGTTGCTCAAAATGGCGAATTTGAGCAATTTGGTGGGTTTTATATAGACAGTTAGTATACGTTATAAGAAGGAGACAAGGGTGGAAAGCTCATTTTCGACCGCTCTAGCGCGAAGCCGATTTTCACCCAGAAATAAGAATTGCCCGGCTTCCAAATCGAAAACCAGATAAACTGAAAGGTTCACGCTTCTTCTCGTCGCATTCAATCGAAGATCCATTCAAAATCCAAGTGCTAACCGCCAAAACATTTTCGAGAAATGTTTTGGCGATTCATCTACCGACTAGCCCGGTGAGAGCCGTCGTGTCGGGTTTCCGACACATGACATAAACCTCACGCCAGGCTAGTCAGTAGATTAATTGCTGGCGTGAATATGCCTCTGACTCCCCTCCCACATGAGGCATTTGTAATCGGGCATTGTTTAGCATCATCCAATCAGCGTGGAGCAAACAGTGTGACGGTTGCTCCTTGGTACACGAAATCGGGGCCGCGTATGCTGATCGCTTCGAAAGCTGCATTTCTCGAAAATGTTTTGGCGGTTAGCACTTGGATTTTGAATGGATCTTCGCTTGAATGCGATGAGAAGAAGCGTCAACCTTTCAGTTTGTCTGGTTTTCGATTTGGAAGCCGGGCGATTCTTATTTCTGGGTGAAAAACGGCTTCGCGCTAGAGCGGTCGAAAATGAGCTTTCCACCCTTGTCTCCTTCTTATAATGTATACTAACATCCGACACAAAACCCACCAAATCGCTCAAATTCGCCATTTAGAGCAATGGAAACGACAATACACAGCAAGTGAGGTAGGTTTACATTTATTTTGAGCTTTAACTCAGACATTTCATGATATAAGTCTATGATAATAAGACTCTTCAATATTCTCCCATACATTCCTTTATATTTTGGATAAATAACCAGACTCGTCACTTGTCTGGACCCCCTGTAATTCAACTTTCCGCAAAGTTGTTTGTTTTGAGATTATTGCGTCAGTAAAAGTTTTTTAAAACTTTTTCTCCAGCAAGAGAGCTAGTTTATTCGAAACATGTAAAGAGGAGACAAAGTTATTTTCTTCATGAAAGTATGAAAGACTGCCATCAGTTGAGTGATTTTTGTGCTTATTGATGACTTTGAATCATTTCGCAACAAGAAACGTTTTGCCTGAAACACTTCAAGTCAGTCAGCTGTGAATGGCTTTTTGCTTATTGATTATCTCGACTGATATTTAATAAAATAAGAAAATTTAAGCTGACCTATTGACTGTATGCTTCGAGATAGGACGGTATGTTTCACTCTGAAAGTGGTCAGCAAATTTTCTTAACAGCTGTCCCATGATCAATATTAACGACAGCAGCATAATAACTCGAGAAACGGTAATTAGTTTTTAGGAGGTTAGGCAATCGAAACTAAAAATAGAACTTTTTATTTCTCTATCTTTTACGAAATTCTTTTTATTTCGAAATTAGGAGTTGCTTTTCAAGTAAAAGTGTTCTTCTCTAACTCTTGATTTATCGTTAGATATCTTATAATTTTTTGGAAACGATCTTCTTTCGTGTGGCCGAAGAAACACTCATCGCAAAGTTAGTTTGTCATTTCGTGACTGTGATACTCGGACGTTTTACGTATTTGACCATTTTTGGGTGTAAAATTACTTTAGTGCGTAATGTCATCTGTGCATATTCAACTGCCTTCTTTGAGTCTGTTTTTTTGCCTGTAAATCTCCTCTTACCATTTTGTGTCTCCATTCGTTCGTCGGAAGATCAATAAACCTACGGTGTCCCAGAAGGCTCAACGCAAACAAAAAATATACTGCAGCAAATAAAAAATATGCTGCAGCAAATAAAAAAATATACTGCAGCAAATAAAAAAATCAAAACGCAAAGAAAAAAAGTACCGCAGCAAATAAAAAAATGCACCGCAAACAAAAAATACCGCAGCAAATAAAATATGTAACGCAAACAAAAAAAAAGAAACGCAAACAAAAAAAATTGGAACACAACGCCAAGGAAGACTGGGTAGTAGTTCTTAGTTTCCCGTCAACACTCGTTTCATCCTTTGCTTGGTCGCCTTTCCGAAACCATGTTCTGCAGCGAACTTATGATGGTACCATGCTGCTCCTTTAAAAAATCAATAATAACTCTATTTTCATACCCATGATGAAAGTAATCTTCTATAATCCTACGCAGATCGCTTTCGTCCATAACCAAAAACGAGTTCCAGTTCATGCTGTTTTGGCGGGAAACTACAAACTGTTACCCAGTCTTCCTTGGCGTTGCATTCCAACTTTTTTGTTTGCGTTTTCTTCTTTTTGTTTGCGTTGCATATTTTATTTGCTGTAGTATATTTTTATTTGCTGCAGTATATTTTTTATTTACTGCAGTATATTTTCTATTTGCTGCAGTATATCTTTTATTTGCTGCAGTATATTTTTTGTTTGCATTGAGCCTTCTGGGCCACCGTGATAGACAAGGAAACGAATTGGTTTAAAATCACATCATTGTCCATTTGAAGAGCTGTCCCGAAGAAAGCACAGGTACAGACAGAATGGTAGAGTTATTATAGCCATAATTTTAACCTGGACTTCAATATTATCCGTTGATTTAGTTTAACTTTGTAAATTTTAACACGAGCCTTTGGAGATAAGCTTATGTTCAACATATATTTGATATATTTGTTGCATGTTTCTCTTTTCAAACGACTGCAAAGCCTTTTTGGGTGCCCTGGGTGTAATTATTTCGTTTCAAGGAACGTTATCGTAAAGACACATGGAAGGGTAAGTCGATCGATGACGTATGAATTAATGCGCACTAAAAGTCACTTTGTGTGTACATCATAAAGTACTCTGGGTTTGTTTGGCATTCAGACTAACTGTTTTACTTTCGGCAGTCGTTTGTGGTCTAGATTACGGGCAGGAAAATGGTTTATTGAAGATTGGAAAACGCTAAAGCATATTAGTTATAAGAGTGAAGTTGCAACTTTCGTTCGCGAGAGGAAACTGAGTTAAACCTTTTCAGCATAGTTTCTTACACAATGACGTGCTTTCTCTAATTTGTAAAATATTTTCCGGGTACTCGAGTCAGGCATCCATTTCAATCTGATAAACCACGTGACATTAGAGCACAAGTGATGTTTGGGACAAATGAGAGCAGCCCCAATGTAAGACAGGGGAGGTGCAGTGGCCTCATGGTCAGTACGCTTGACTCCGGATCAAGTGGTCTGGGTTCAAGTCGTCCAGGTTCAAGCCCCGGCCGAGACATTGTGTTGTGTTCTTAGGCAAGACACTTTACTCTCACAGTGCCTCTCTTCACCCAGGTGTATAAATGGGTACCGGCAATTTAATGCTGGGGGTAACCCTGCGATGGACTGGCATCCCATCCAGGGGGGAGTAGAAATACTCTTAGTCGCTTCATGCTATAGAAACCGGAGTTAAGCGCCAACCTGATGGGCCACTTGGCTTGTAAACAGACTTTACCTAATGTATGACAAGATTACAAATTAACTAATATTCCACAAAATGTGATTCTTGTTTAATTCACAGAGGCTAATTAATTCTAATGATTATAAAACACACAAGCTTTTACTTTTAATTATTGGCAGTAGGAGAGCCACACTGAGTAGTGCGCTGATGTTTAATTATGCTCTGATCAATTCGAAGCCTCAATGTCCCTCCCTCCAGGAAACCCACACACATTTGAGAATGTGAGTTTTGGCTAAATGGGATGGGGAATTTAAACCAAAAGTGTCAAGTCTTTATAGGGAAGCACATGTGTTTTATCTATTAATAGGGAGGCATTTTAAAGGTAAAGAGTTAATGACTTTACCTTCACTCTTGAGAGTGACAAGTACCTGAATTCTCCAACCAGTGTCGATCACCACAGAATCAAACATTAAGGTCATAAGAATAAAAGAAATGATTGCTAACTCAAGCTCTTGATTTTCTAGACAAGTTCTCCTCGTTAGTACTGATGAAAATGTACAGAGAACAGTTTGGAGAACTTGGTTACTGGTGTTTAAGGGTTTAAATTCAAAGGGTTAAGTGAGTGAATACCTCAGAAGAAAAGGTCTGCAAGGTCTTGGTTTAGCTTTAATAGTTAACTTGAATCAGATACTGGTCAATGAGAAGAAAATCACAGTCATTGATCTCTTAAGTCGATCAAAGACGTATTAATTAATGTGCACCAAAAAGTCACTTTGTTTCTATTTCACAATGTACTTAGGTTTGTTTTGCATTCAGACCAACTGTTTTACTTCCAGCAGTTTCTGGTCTAGATTACGGACAGGAAAATTCTTAAGTGAAGACAGAAAAACCGGAAAACATTAAAGTGTATCAGTGAAGGTGGAAGTTGCTATTTTTGTGCTCAAGAGGGAACTGAAAGTGAAACCTTTAAGTTTCTTAGAGAATATTGACCTGCTTTCTCTAATTTAATAAAATGTTTTCTGGGTGTTCGAGTCAGGCATTTGTTGTTCGTGAAATTTTTTTCATCAAGATTATTGCACCTTCTATTTCAATCTGAAAAACCACATAATATTTGACCACAAGTAATGTTTGGGACAAATTGGGGCAGCGCTGTACGACAGCAGCACCAATTAACTATTATTCCACAAAATGTGATTCTTCTTTAATTCACAGAAGCTAATAAATCTAGTTATTCTAAAACACAGGATTAGCTTTTACTTGACTAGCAAAAAGAAAACCAACTACAGTAGCAGCCCACACTAATTGGTGTGCTGATGTTAAATTATGCACTGATCAATTTGAAGCTTCAACATCGATCCCTCTGGGAAACACACACACATTTGATTGTTGTCAAATCTTGAGGCTTTGATAGTGCGAGTTTTGGCTGGATGGGATAGGGAATTTGAACCAAGCGTGTCAAGTCTTTCTAGGGGAGTACATGTTTTTTATATCTCTTAATATGGAGGTGTTTTAAGGGTAAAGAGTTCATGACTTTCTTGAGTGAATGGCTCAGCTAGAAGAAAAGGCCTACAAGGTCTTGGTTTAACTTTAATACGTCAACTTGAATCACATGCTGGTCAGTGAGTCGAAAATCACAGTCACTGACTTTTCCTTATGCAAATACCTGACCATCAAATTTGCTACTTAAGTTGGACACTTAAACACAATTTTGCTCTCTGGGAGGGAAGGAATTTCAACAAACCAACCTTCTAACGTTTAAATGCTGAAGGAGTTTACTCCCAGGAGGTGGCTGTTGAGCCATCAAATTGATTGACTCATCACTTGTCTATTCTACTGAGCTTAATAGCTTGCATGTGCACTATACTAGAAGATTTTCTCTGTTCCCATGGTAATCTTTGTAGACTAGAAAGCACATCTTAGCCCAAGTTTCCCAAAAACTATCGATGTTTTCATTTCCAATCTGTCAAGTGATATATTTACAAATTAAGTTAGATTTGGCTGTGTGCTGAAGCCTGGCTGTAGCCTGCTGTGTGCTGAACTTGGCAGACACAGCATTATTCATAAATTGAAATATCTGAGGGTCTCACCATTAAAAGGATAAATTTTCTCTTATATCCCTGAATTTCTAACAACCCCAGCTTTTAGCATAAAACAGCCTTACTCGGTTAAATCTTTGTGTTTCTGAGGTTGTCCTAAGGCTTTTTCAGTTCATTACAGTTGCCCTTACTATTAGCACCTTAAATGCAAGTTTTTTGATGGCCATTATCTCTCACATTTGATTAGTATTTATATTGTTGTTTTTACTTTTACATGCTCATCATTTCTGTTTCCACAGGTGATTTCCTGAGGGAAGAAAATCTAAACAAGGTAGGTAAAGATGTTCTGTTTCTTTAATTCTCTTTTCTTGTAACACTTTTTCCTCTCTAAATCTCATTAATACTGAGACTTTAATAAGTTTTCTTGGGTCCTATAACTTTCATGAGAATATAAAATGTTTTTGTTGTTATATATATAAAAAATAAATTGTAACTCTGAATACTGGAACATAAGGTGAAAATGTAAGATATGTGTGCTGTGGGCAAATTTTGCATCAATCTTCACCCTGATTTGACGTTGTTGATTAACACCAGCCAGATGTATTCAGGGTTGCCATGGTCAGGGAAAAGTCAGGGAAAAACAAAAATTTTTCAAGGTCAGGGAAAAGTCAGGGAAAATCTTAGTTTTTGTCAAAGTAAGTGAAAAGTCAGGGAATTTTGTTTCGAAGGTTCCACAAAGGTTTTTGAAGTAGTCAATCGAGTGTAGATCAAGTGTAGAAAGCTTAAAAGCGATGGAGAAATGTATCATAGAACAATAGAAGTATGCTATTTCGAGAAATTTCGTAAATCATTCCTTGCTTGTCTTTAGCCTTAAAGCCATTTTATTTTCGAGTTGTGCACCCCAAGGAAATGAAACAAACCATCAAAGCCCGCTTCACTCTGGGCTAATAGCATTTGGTGCACCGCACTTTCGATAATTTGATAATTAATTTAATTGAAGGTCAGTGAAAAATGTTTTGAGGTCAGTGAAAAGTCAGGGAATTTTTTGGGTTCTAATGAGTGGCAACCCTGGTATTGCTTCCTTATGCTTATGATGTTGTCATCCCTCAATTATTGGGTAACACCATGTTTCATTACACTAAAATTTGCAGCTGAGATGCATCTAATGATTATGAAGTTACCATGGTCATTTCAGGGGTACATGACCAATGCAGGGTTTTTTATTATTTTTTTAAATATTAATTATTTTTAATTCATTTCCACAATTAATTCAATTACACTTCTTTTTTTTAAAAAGTTAAATTACAGGAGAATGAATAAAGTTTGGTTTACAGAAGTTAACAATGACGCCATATTGAATTCAAGTTAAAAAGGATTTTGTCAATTGTTATCTACCTACTTATTTAACTTAACAATTTTCCTTAAAGTGCACCTAAACCCAAAAATTTTTTTTCGCTTAACGAAATAGGCGGATTTTTGGAGTATTTCTGTGCAAAAATTTTTTTATTTGCTCAAATCTTCAATTTTCTGTGCCCAGTCAAAATACGGAAAATCGGCCGCCATCTTGCCCCACGACCGAGTTTAAAGAGGAATGGCTCTAGTGGGTTATGTGACGTCAAATCGAGAATACGAAAGTCTGCATTTGACACATTGTCACTTGTTTGGGAAGGTTGTAGTCAGTATTGTCCGAAAATATGCCGACTAAGTGTGTTATAGAAGGATTTAGCAACGTGCGAAATTTGCAAGAGGGTATCGCTCTTCATACATTCCTCATACAACACACCCAGTCAACATATTTCAGACAATATCGGCGACAACCTTCCCAAACAAGTGAAAATGTGTGAAATGCAGACTTTCGTGTTCTCGATTTAACGTCACATTACCCGCTAGAGCCATTCCTCTTTAAACTCGGTTGTGGGGCAAGATGGCGGCTGATTTTCCGTATTTTGACTGGGCACAGAAAATTAAAGATTTGAGCAAATTAAAAAATTTTTGCACAGAAATACTCCAAAAAATAAGCTTATTTCGTTCAGCGAAAAAAAATTTTTGTGTTTAGGTGCACTTTAATAATAGCCTTGTCTACTTTAATTATTTGTTAAAATTGTTTCCTCAAAAATCTTCCACTTTAAACAAATTCGTTTTATTCGATTTGAAATACAGTCGACTCCCGATAACTCGAACCCTCGCTAACTTGAACCTCATGCTAACTCGAACCAAAATCGATTTCCCATGGATTTCCGTCGTACATTCACTGTAATTTTACCATCGGTAACTCGAACCCTCGACAACTCGAAACTCCCACTAACTCAAACCAATATTCGTTTCCCTTCAGGTCATTTTCAATATAATTTTACCCTCGATAACTCGAACCATGTCTGCCGATACGTGACAAGTCAAGACACTGTTGTCCAAAACCTTAAATTTATTTTGAGGCAGCCGTGTGAACTGTTTCCTTTCTTTTACATTACACAAAACGTGTCAGTTCAGTTCAAGTCCGCTGGTTTTCACAAAGTGTTGCTTCCTAAGTCCTTTTTAAATTGCATGAAGTTATTTGTACCAATAGCCCGACTTTGTTCTCTTAAAAAAAAACCTGTATGCTTCGCAGTTACTGGACCTCTCCTTGCTGCATTCCTTTGCTATATTTTCACATTACGTTACATTCCAATTTATACAGTAATTTAGAGATTTATTGTCTTTTTTTTCACTCGGCTTCTCTATACTGTAATAAAATTTGATTAAAATGTACACTAGTGCATATAAAGAAAAACAGTTGACACCTTTTTTCCCCTTATTTCCCCTTATTTCCAGTCATTTTTTCTCAAATTCCGATAACTCGAACTCCCTATAACTTGAACCTTTTTCAATTTCCCTTGAAGGTTCGAGTTATCAGGAGTTGACTGTATATGTGTTTTTCACACTATGAAATTATCAAAACCCGTGAAAGTCTTGTGAAATTATTCATGATAAATTCACAGATTTTTTGCAGGATTTTCATGGTTAAATCAATGGCATTTCCATAGTCCCAGTGTCATGAAAAAGAGATAAAAATTCCCCTGAAAAACCTGTGAAAATTTTAACACATGTTTGTGTGTCCTTTTTAAGCTGCACAGTATGTCTGCAATGACCAGAATGCCAAATTGGACTCTTTAAGTTTTATCTTCTCCACTCTGTACGTGGCTATTGAACTGCTTTAAGGAAAATTATCAAGGAAGCGCCTTCCGATCGCCTTTGTTTACTTTGTCATGCAAGCATTACGACTGATTATGTTTAATAGGGAACGTTTTAGGATGACTCGCAATTTATTTTCCATCCATTTGTAAGGAAAACCTAAAACACTTTATGTTGATGGTAAACAAATGAAGTTTGAACGGTGAAAGTCATACATGGGTCATTTCAGAGTTATGCAAATGAGCTTAGAGAAGTGCGCGATTAAATAAAGACAATGATTTGCGTTGTTTTCAAGATGATGGTGGATGAAAGCTAGAGAGATACCCACGGGTTTAAGGCAATCGGTAACCTCCTTGGTGTATAAACTATCCTCCGATGTGTCTTTTTAGCCCGATTTACGCCTGCATTTTGAGAATTATTTGTTTTAAATTGGTTAATTTTTGATATGCAAATTAAGGTCGAAAGGAAGGGTCTCTTCTGATCACGCTGGTATGAATATAATTTCTAGTGAAGCTAACTGAATATAGCTCGTAACTTGAAGCAAGAGAAAATTCCGTTAGCTACACTACTGCAATCGCACTGCGCTCGACAAAAGCTGTGAAATTTACACTTTCGATGGTTGTCTACACGGGTGGTCTAGCCAAAAGTCAATTTTCGCTTGTGGCGAAGCAAAAAAAGAGAATTAGAAAACAACCAAACTATTTTTGAAATATGTGGCCTAAACCCTTTTCATAGGGAAAAAATTAAGGAAAATTTTTTTTGGACAGGAAGTTGAGTGGACCGCTTTTAGTGGGAGTGGCACTTAATTACATAAAGCTTTTCTCAACCAGTATCTGTACATCATACGTAATAAAAATTCCCTAAAACTTTATGCAAGTTTTACATTTGACTTCATGTTGCTAATTTTCACAGTTTTGGAGGGAGCTGATCCATATTACTAATCTGTTTTGACAATTAACATTGATTTTTAGTCCAGAAACATTCTCAAAGCAGTCAAGCAATACAAACAAAGCTCGTACAGAACCTAAATCTGATAAAACAACAGTTGTGTCATCAGTTGAACTGCAGCAGTTTAGTTTTAAAATAGTTTATTTTTATTCCTTTAATATTGTCTTCATTTTGTATAGCAGTTGCTAGAATTTTAACTGCAGTGACAAAGTGGTAGGGGGAGAGGGGGTCCCCTTTAGTAACCCATCTCCACGCTTTATCCTAAAGTAGGGAAAGCAAAGGCCATCATTTATAATACAACTTTGAATATCCCTATAGAAAATATTGACCCATCTTATGAACTCAGGCCTTAAACCAAATTGATTCTAACATTTTTCAAGAAGAGTCCATTCCAAACTGTTGAATGCTTTCTCAAAGCCAATGCAAAGTAAAATTCCTGGTAATTTCTTAGCTTTTGTGAAGTCTATTTATCAAGAATTGAGCGTATACTCACTGATATTTCTGCCCAGGATAAATCGGGATTGAATTATATTAATGTATTAATTTAGGCAATAGACATTTCATTCTTTCTGCAATAACTTTTGAGTCTATCTTTGTATTAACATTCAAAAGGGAAATTGCCCTCCAGTTTTGAAGGTCATGACAATCTTGATCCTTTTTCTCAATACATGTAATTACAGCCTGTTTTTGTGAAGGGTTCTTTTCTCCTTTTACAAAAGATGCACTGAAGCATTCAACTGAAGGTTTTTTACCATTAGTATGACCATTACAAGATGCAACTGCTTCATTCTGACGCAAGTTTTGGATCTTTGTCAGCTGATGTGAATCTTGGGAATTTTTTTAAACTCCAAATGAATTCTGATGTTTATATAGTATTGCCTATGGTAATTATATTTAACACTTATAACCTTACAGCACCTTCAAATATCTTTATTTGTTGCTGTCATTTTCTTTCATATTTGATGAATATTTGTTCTTTTGCTGTTCTATTTAGACTTTTTGGCATTATCTATGATTCAAGGATCATTTTTTGGAACCTTTTAAGAGACTTTATACAAAGTAGGGAGACTTAAACTGCTTTTTTTGTCTCTTTTTTTAACTTGCCTATATTGTGTTAGTTTTTATAATTTATTTTTTGGGAACAATTTTTTCGTGTTTTGATTCTGAATATTTGGCTAAGTTGCAGTCAGAATATTTTTTAGTTAGTTTTATTTTTAACTTAGTAGACTTTTTTAACCAGCTTACTTTACAATCAAATGTTGAAAAAGGATTTAATGCACCACTTTCATAAATGGCTGCTGGATTGATATTCTTTTGTTTAAATTCAAATTAGCCTCACTAGCCTCGCTTGAGATAATGTACGTATTCTTTTGAATTTTGAACTGGAGAACGAGGCCAGAAAGGCTAATTTAAATTTAAACAAACAAATATTAATCCGGCAGCCATTTATGAAAGTGGTCAATGATGAGGTATGGGAAAAAATAGGGGCATGGTTTTCATGGGGGTTCTTGAAAAAATACAAAAAAATCCCTTCTGCAGCTTTCTTAGCCTTTCCCTCCCTAATTCTCCCTTGCACCCCCATGAACACATTTCCCATTTCATCCCTCCCCTATCATGCTAACATTTTCAGACTACCCCCCTACATACTGCCTACAGATAATTTATAATTTTACTTTAATTAATTGACTTAAATTTAGTTAAGTTTTTATCCAGGGTTGACCCCTCAACCTCCAGATTTGTTGTCCAATCGTCTTATCCACTTGACTACCAACAATTCAGTGGTCAACCTTTGACATATCTTTCATTATCATTTATTTTTGCTCCAACTTGGCCAAAATGTTAATTGATGTAAAACTGGAGCATGCTCATTTGGGTCCAAATTGGACTGAGCATCTAATGCATGGCTTTGTGTGTTGATAAAGAACAACTTTATAAAAAACTGGAACAACTAAAACAATCAAAAGTGGGATACAATAAATTTATTGATGATGAGCTTTATAAGAATGCCAAGATATGGCTTCAAAATTCAAAGAAAAATCATGAGGAACGTGGCTTATCAAAGCTGGAAGTTTAAGCATTCAAACGAGAGCAGTGGAAATTAAAGATTATAATTCCCAGGCAGTACCTACACAAAATCTTTACACTGATGTGCACTCTCAAATGGCTCACCAAGGAAAAAAAGAAAGAAGATTACCAAGAGAAAACTCGTGCTAAAATATTGCAGCATGTGCACAGTTGTTTGTTGGACAATATCACATACATATTAAGCAGAAAGCCCGCTTGATGCATCAAACAAAGAAGTCGATGAAAAATCCAACTCTGGCCAGTTGCCAGAATATCACCATTTCATCCTAATGTACTGCTTGGCAAAGCAATTTAAGTTAAAAGAAAAATGAAGTGAAGACTGCACCCAAGTTTACAAAAAACTCATCACTAATATCTCTAGCTAGACTTAAGTGAAATACCCCAAACATAACATGCAGTTTGACACTACAAGAGATGTAACATCGACAAAAGTTTGTAAAATGGCTTAGAATCAACACTCATATTAAACATTATCAAATAGTTTTCTGATTTAATTTTTTCAGTGAAGTGATGTATTTTAAACAGTGTCTTTGGCATATAAAGCCACCCTAACCCTAATGCTAACCCCAATCTTAACCCCTTACCCAACCCCAAAAAAAATACTTAATTAAAAAATTACCTGTTCAAGTTAAGGTGGGACTTTACCTAATAAAGACCCCTTTTTTCAAGGACTTGTCACATCCACAGTTTTTAATCAAACCATATAAAACCATATATCACTGAAAAGCTAATGAATCACAGATTTCAGTTTTTTCAATTATTTCTGCACACAGTTTATTTGTAACCTGATACCAGCAAAATATTGTTACCCCATACTGTGCACAACCCACATGTACTCTAGAAAAGAAATCTTGATATGGAATGCAGCTAGCTCTGATTTGTTTTTATAACTATACAGTATATAGGCTAATCATGGGGATGAGCATAGAGTTTTAAAAAATATTAAAAACTTTGGTTCCAGCCTCCAGTTAAAGTAAAGCAAAATTTTTGGGGTGAATTTCCACCACAATTTTCTTTGTAACTTTTGACAAAGTAAAGCTACAGAAAAACCCTTTGCTCATCCCCAGATACTCTTTGAAAGCAATAAACATTGAAAATTTCAAGTCAATTGGTTAAATCCTCTATGAGATATGTTTTCTAGAATGCGCAAAATGCACATTTTGAGAAAAGTGCGATTAAAGTTAAAAAGCTAAAACGAAGATTGTCTGCACAAATTTGCATGGATATGAACTATCCAATATCATAGCAAATGTTTCTTTCAGTCACTTACAAGCCTCCAGGTTCATAGGTATCACCATCAGCCTCCCGTAGGGCATCTTCTCTGCATGTGCACCTCATTTGCTCTCCTTGCCGGCGCTTCTTTTCTTTAGCAGAGGTCTGAAGGTCCGATTTTCTCAACCGCCTCTTGTCCTTTTCTTCTGAGGCCTGCTGAGTGTACTCCCCTGCTGGAATTTCCAGTCTCTGCATTATTCTTGCTCTGCTGGCAGCTCCACTATGAAAATGGCACACAGTAGAAGCAACTGCACATCTAATCACCTTGGCACCATGATGCTTGTGTTTTGGGCAGCGTGCCCACACCAGTCCGTTGATGCATTCATTGCGATTTTGGGTGGCGCCACGCACACACCTTTGGAGCAGCTTAGTTTCACTAAGTGTGATGAATGTTGGCTTCAGCAGTTCAAAGAACACTTCAGGCAAACAGTCACCTGCTTCATAAGTATTTGTTCCAGTAGCACAATCTTGTTGCCATTTACACCAGGAATCCTCACCAACAGGGCAGAAGCGACGTTGTTTAGCAGCATCTTGTGACTGGACACTGTGATGGAGGATGGCAATGATATTTTTCTTCATGGTGTAAACAGCAACATCAACCTCTCTTTCTGTTAGGTTTGCTTTAGTTAGGGTGTTTTGTCTAATGGCTAGACCATAGTACTTCTGAAGGCGTTTAACGCGGCTCTCAGTCAGTCGGCCCCGTCCTCCAATGGGTTTGCCATCTGCAAGTTTACCTTTGGTTCTTGCTTTAAGATTAAGTAGGTGCTTGCCCATGCGTTTTTGCACGTGCCCAACACAATCCAGCTTTTCCACCTTGCAGTCATCGCCATATATATTCTCCACAGTATTGAATGCCTTACTGTCTCCGTCAGAAACCATCCATTTATACCTTATTTTATGCAGTTCCACAGATCTACTCCAAACAACTATGGCACCTTCAGCTTCCATTGCAGGTGAGCTTCCATTAAAATTAATGTCACACTCATTGGAAGCAAGATGCTCAATCTGCCATGCTTCGAACTCCTCGTCAGTTTGACACTGAGACCTTTTCATGGTACATTTCCAGCATTCTTTTGAAAGGACATGATAGTCAAGAACCTCTCCAGTGTCTACAGATATAACAAAAACAACTCCAGTCAGAGAGGTAAACCCCCTTTTCGCCCATGTACCATCAAACGAAACGGCTGCATCGACTACATCATCATTGACTTCATCTCCACTTTCCTTCAGGATGTACTCGCGAACTCTTATCCCTGCCTGTGTCATTTCATCTTTGGCTTCAGCTTCTAAAGCCTCAAGTATTGTGTCTACTTGTTTGTAATAAGCAGGTAGTGATAGACATGGCATGTTCATGATGCTGCAAAAGGTTACTAGCCCTTCATAGCCACTTCCTGTCTCCAGAGAATGATAGACTGCACGACGATTTACGTCAAAAGATTGCCCTTTCTTTGTTATTGTATCTGATGTTTTCAATGGTGTAGCTTCAAGGCAGGAGCTACACTCCACAGAGAGGTCTGCCATTAGCCCATTTCTCCCAGAAGAATTCTCCTTCAGAGTTAAACTCCCTAGAACATAATAACAGTATAGACTAAAGTTATTTTGTGCATTCTCATACATGTATATGAGTCACAAAATTTATTCACCACATACCACACAACAGACAGTTACAACTGTAATTTTTAATCAATGAAAACAATAAAGATAGTACTGAAGAGAAGTAAAAAAACATTCTTAGAGAAAAAAATGAAAACTACACACTGTTACTAGCATATGCTACGAGACATGAACAGTAAAGAAAAGGTTAAAAGTAAAACAGATGTTCACTTATGTTTTCTCACCTTCCTCGCACACATGTGCTTCAGACAACGTGGCATATAATTTCTTGAGGTCTACAAGTCTGTATCCCTCTCCCTGAAAATCATTTGCATCAGAAATCTTTGATGAACTATCTGGTGAATCTTCTGGTCTCATTTTGAGTCTCGAAGCACTGATGGAAGCACTTTCGGCATCTGACAGAGCCTCATCACACGATGAACTCGATGCTGAGTTTGTGACTTCTCTATCCGCACGCGGCATTTTCTTCGCTTTCTTTGCGTATCTCTGCACTCCAGTAAAAGGCTTTCCTTTCCGCTTTCTTCTATATACAGTATTCTTCTTCCCTCCTGGCATTTTAGACAAAAACTTCGCTGATATAAAACTCGAATCTCGCTCTCACAGTATCTCCACAGTTGAAAACACGCCAGCTTTCAATCCCACGCCACCTCCGACTAGCTATAGTTCATGTAAGTGGTCATATAGCTTCCTCTTGAAAATACTTAGGAAATTCTATGAATTGCATGGACTTTCGGGCTTCAAATTGGAGCAAAACTGAAAGATGCTACGTTGCGTTGCCATGGTAACCAAAAATATTTTTTTACTAGCTTGCAGAAAACTTATCGTAGGCAACAAAATAAAGCTTAGTCTTAAAAACTCATGTCATGGCTTTCTTCTATGCCTGAAGTTTCAGATTTCTCCAAAAACAAAAATTGCATTTTGTAGTCAAATTTTAGGTTAAGTCCCACCTTAAAACAAGAAACAACTAATTGATAAGAAAAAAAAAAAAAAAAAAAACTCAGGTACCTGCTTGGCTAGGAAAACTAACTGGTGAAATAATTAAATCCACTGGAAACAAAAATTTACTGCAACAGTACAGGTTTGCAGAGCACCTTTAACAGTATGTTGACTTAAGGGATGTTTTGGCCAATATTTGTAATTAAAGCAATTGGACATTAAAAACTCCAGAGGCTCAAGCCTGAGTCATATGTCTTTGGTCACTGGTTAAGAAATTTAGACTAAGTCATAATGAGTTCCCTGCTTTAAACACGAAGATGAGGAAGTACATGACATGTACCACTAAATAGATTAAGGTTACTGGGTGTGGCCATAATTGTCTTTTGAAATTGATACATCCAAGCTTTCCATCATAGGTGTTGCCAAGTTGATCCTTAAACTAGTCTTTCAAGGTACCCCTTAGCAATTACATGTACTTGTTACCATTGTGATTTTGTGCAAATATTGGCAACCATAGGTAGTGTTATCTATGGTGGTGGTATTGGTACAGTTTCACAGGGTCTGTTCGTGAAACTGCAGGTGCTGGTGGTGAACCTGTAAAAATTATACTTGCTTTTTACTGGTACTGATAAATCTCCACCAAAAAGATGCTATTGTGATGCTTATTATACATGTTTACTTGATGTACTTGTGAGAGTGGTGGTGTATAATAAATATGCTGATGATGGAGGTAAAGCCGCATAGCCGCCGCGAGTGATACAACATTTGTGGTATCATCTAAGCCATGTCAGAGTGCTCTAACTAGTAACTAGTGAGCAATGTGTAATTGCATGACCTGACTCATCCTAATAGAGTGCTCAATTTGGACATGAAAGCAAAGCTTTGTAGTGCCAGAGAGCTAGATCTAACAGCAGATAGAACTGTTTTGGCCTGCTGGGCCTCATCAGTGCAGTGCTGCTTTTAGGATGGAGGTAAAGCCATAAAACCACCCCAAATGTTTCTACAAATCATAAAAATCCATGTCATAAATTTTTTTATAGCTTGATAAATTAATTCTAAGCTCCAGGGTATTTAGGACATAGATAAGACATCAAATCGTAGTATGACATCCTTTGAGCAGAATTGTTACAAGAACTATCCGTCTCATTTATTTATTGTCAAGCATTTATTCTCCTATTGATTTTTGTATTCTTTTTTTACTGACAGAAGAGTTTACTGTTATAAGCATGTATTATACGTCAAATGGATATAAATTGTGATGAATTGCAGTCGGTTAGCCAACTATTGAAACGAACTACGACTTCAGTTTGGTTGATTATAAGTCGCTTAACTTCTGCGGCAAAATCGAATATCTCTGATTAAAACCCTAATACGTCGCCAATAACGAAGTCACGATTTGACGCTATATTCAGTCTCAGTTGTCTATGAGGAGTTTTTAAATGGTTTTTGGTTAAGAGTGCTTATGTCAATTTCATGTTTGACAGACAATCCTGGTGAAGTCAGTTTCATGGCTACGGCTCTAGCGCCATTTGCGTCTACGAAAGAGACTACCAACTATGCAAGGCTATGCCGCCTCCTGGTTGATGTTGGATCCCAAGTGCTGCGGTCCACTTTTGATAATATACATCCACCAGCGACTCTACAGACAGTTTTGGGAAGTACATCTGTGCATCACGCCACATTACAATCACTGTATAGAGGGAGGAACAAAGTGCTCAATCCCACGCAATGGGGGAAGCTGTATCCTACTCACTCACCCGTGTCCTCTGCAACCTTCGACATCACACTTCTAACGGTGCTGCTTAGAAACATCTGTGGTTTGAGCCCTCCTGCCACAGGATGGGATCGCCTTCCCCCAGCTGCAAACATAAGCATCGCAGATGACATCGTCAGAGTGCGGTTTTACAGAAACACCGTATACGGCCATGCCTCTCAAGCTTCTGTGGATGACTTAAACTTCGGTTCTTATTGGCAGGAAATACGAGAAGCATTGGTGAGACTGGGAGGAGCTCACTTTCGAGAAGATATCGACAATCTTGAGTACGACTGCATGGATCCGGATATCGAAGAGCATTATCGTGAGCTGATGAAACAGTGGAAGAAAGACGACGAAAATATCAAAGCCAAACTTGAAGAAATTGAAGGTAAGAAAAATGTTTTCTGGTGCCCTATGGATGAAACAAAAGGTTACAGAAAAATGTACTTTCAGTTTACACGGCAGGGTTAAGGCTAGCTCCGCGTATATTCATTCGGTTTAATCATGTAAGCTGGACGTTTAATTTATTATTAGCATGGAATAGTAGCACATAGTGCCATAGTAGATAAACCCAAAAAATGCACCTCAATTTCACTGTAGGCCATTTTGTGTGACTCCAGTGTCTCTGACCTTTGATAACTGAACCTTTTTAAGAACGATCCTACCCAATCTGTAGTTTGCATGTGTATAGTTGTAATGTGTAGTTTGCATCTGTATGTTTGCATCCTACTCAATCATGTAGTTTGCACCTTTTTAAGAACGGTCCAACTCAATCTGTAGTTGATGTGGGCTATCAGGCACGGAACGTGAAATATAACCTTTATTTGTTATTATTATTGCAGAAAAAACGTCTAGATGCCCAGATATCCCAAACAAGGATTGGGCGGCAAGCCGTAACCAATCAATGCAACGACCAAAGTCCTTACAATTAAAATTCCTATAGTAATTCCTAATCATGAAACCCTAATAATGAAAGTCCTAAACTTAATTGCTATGTGGTAAAAACCTCAATCAAATTACTAAAGGTTCCATACGTCGCTATCGAAACGCTTAAATGCAAAACATTTAATCCCTTATTTCAATCTTGAAGCGCCTCGCCATATTGAGTGAACTATGGCAATTCCTAATCGTAAAAGCCTTAGTCCTAAACGTGATTACTATTTAGTAAAATTCTCAATCTAAATACTAAAAGTTATGTAACATCGCTATGATTACGCTTAAATATGTTAAAACATCTAATATCCCTTATCTCAAAATCTTAAAGTGCCTCGAAATATTGAGTGAACTTGTGATGACTGACTTCTGTATCTGCAGAGCTGTTGTGTCGCTCTCATCTCCCACTAGCTCTTTAAGCGCCTTTCTAACATTTCTTGAATAACCTCTGAGTATATCAACAATAATGATGTATTGTGTCACCCGATAATGAGGGTATCTCTGTTCAAGCTCCCAGCGTAGTGGCCCACACTTTGCTGCTTTTTCGGCAGCTTTCTCCTCCCTGTAATAATAATTGCGCCATAATAACTGATGTGATGTGATGTGATGGTGATAATGATGATGATTATTATTATTATTATTGATACTTGGCGAAATTATCTGAAATTAAAGTTGAATTTGATCTATTTGGAATCGACAAGTTATCGATATACATATCATTGATTTATCTAAACCTAACTGAATCTGTGATGTAAATGTGCTCATGAAATTGTATACCTTTCATACATTTTCAGATTCACTGGGAAAGATGAGACACCACTTCAAAGACACAACTGAGAAGATACAGATTGAGATGAAAGAGATGAAGGAAAAACTTGGTAGCTTGATAACAACAGCGGAAAAAAGGACAGATGAAGGTTGGTTGCTAGAAAGAGCTACACACAGAGAAACTGAATTAAGAACATCGATACCGTTCACAATGTGAATAAATTATTTACTGGATGTCGGCCAATGTAGTATATTTTGGTAATGTATTGTTGGTAATATGGTGATGTGAGACCACACCTTAGCCGGCACCTCCACTGGAAGACACAAGGTAATGTGTGGAATGAATAGAATGGCACGGAACATGAGATTTTCGTCCCTAGTTACCTCTTAGATTGAATAGTTTTCTGAGTTGCCTAATTTTAGTTTTACCTTCATTAAGGACATAGTGAAGGTAACTTCCCTGAACGTTAAAGTAACCCGCATATTGCCTTCTCAAAGTCATTAATTATTTATAAGGTGATCATCCAACTAAGACTCGCTAATTTTGTCACGTGCATGGAATACTGGAATGACGCGCTATCCATGGGTTTCATATAATATCAAACCCTTGAGTTCGATAAAGCGTCAAAGTCTGGTGAATTCAATTCTTAATATGAACAACAACAACTTGACACTCGAAAACGATAACAGCACTCAGCATACGGCCTCATGCTTTCATTAGTTTTCTCGTGTTTGGAAACCCTGATGAAACCCTGGCACTCATTTTTGAAATAGCTCGTATAAACAAACACAATCCTTGTTCCGCTCCTATTGTAGAGTATTTCATTGTACATAGGAAGATATTCGAATGAGGGTCGCCCGAATGAATTGGGTCAGGATAAGGTGTACGTGGTTATTTTCCATTTCGCGAGTAAAACACCTGAACGAAAACTCTCACTTTATTGTAGGCGGGCCACTGGTTTTCTCAAACTTTTTTCTTTTTTTCATGATGAAACTGACCATGTAACATAGAAGGCAAAAAAGCGTTCGTTGGTTTTCGTTAGTTCATCCAGTCTCGCTTTTTACCAACAAAAACTCTTACTCAGACTATCAGCTTTATTGATATCCTTATATATTTCATGAGTAAATTGTTTCACGACAGAGTTTTTCTGTCACGCCGCTTGTAGGAAAAAAAATAGAGAAAGGGGAAAGGATCTACCGTTATTTAGTTAACTTTCGTTTTTATGAATAAAGTAACTCTCACTCAGACTAATAGTTCTAGTCCTATTCTATCGTCAGATACCACGGAAGGGTCCCTTGAGAAAATGTTCAGCGAAATTGCAAAGATGGACAATGAACTGAAAGAGGTGAAGGAAAAGCTGTGTACTTTGGCAGCCCCAGTGGCAGAAAGCGAGGATGAAGGTCAGTTGAATTATTGCGTTCGATAGAACGCACTCCTAACGCTGAAGGAACTGAGATTTTCTTAGAAAACTGGTGGACCGATCTTGAGACTCCAATTTGTACTCCCCGCAAATTACGTTAGGGGCAAACACGAAGCATACTCCAAACATGCGCGCACCACCGCACAGCATTTGCAGACCTAACGGTTTCGTTTCTCGATCATCGCTCGAATAGTTAAGTTCTGAAGTAGTAGCGCTACGCAATTTTCTGGACGTAAAGTCAACAAAACAACGATCTGAGCATGATAACTTCTACTGCTTGGGTTTCATACACGTAAGTTACGTTTTTTACTTCTAACAGCTGTTTTTTTTTTTTTGCTTTTCCGATTTCTCCAAAATTGTAGCTTTTGCATAGTTACGCGTTACACTCAGGGGTGTCATTAGGTGAAAGCGATTTTTGATAGTTATCTTTTACTCACTGGATAAGGAGCTTGGGCCACCCTTGACTAAATAGCAGACATGTACAACCACGCCAGATTCTACAGTCAACTGTGAACTCAAATGCACTCGATAAGCCGTGCTCACTTTGAGTAAAGTAAAAGTTGTTCTGCTTATTGTCGCGTCGTCATTAGACAGATATTAAACGTCTCCTCTACCTTACAGAGAAGTCATCTTTTCCCAGGGAAAGTCATTTTTCCGATTTATGGAACAGTCTCGGCAGTGTGCTTTTGTTTCCTTCAATAAATTAAGTGTGGCGCGAAGGCCACAACTGGTCATCACAATTTCATTACAATTGCCGTTCTAAAATTGCTTCTACTTTAATCAGGCACAGATCCATACCGGTTTCCACCGTTATATACCTAAGTGTAAGGAAAGACCGCAGATTGCCATATGTTGCTTAGAATGATTAGGATTACGGTGGCCAATTTACCACTTCAGCTTTGTTGATATATCCATATTAATCCTTCTGTGGCCTGTTGAATTTCGGTGGGAAAATAAGACCTAGCAGGTAAAACATTTTTGTCTCGAAAACGAGGTGGTGTGCGATCTGGATGCCTAAGCTGCCTGCCTTGTCGCATTTCTTCACTTGGGAGAGCGAGCCGAATAGCCCTTATCGCATTTACGCTCACTGTGCGAGAGTTCAGCGGACGTTGAAGTTTCGAAACGAGGCTATCGGGTCACACAGGTAAAACTTTCAAGTAAAATCGAAGCTAACGGCTACGTTTGGAGGCATTTTTACTCATTTTCTTGAGGATACAGCGTGTTCTCGTCATGGTTAGACATTGTATTGCGTACGGGTGTAACAGTCTATTCAGTGAATCGGCAACTGACGAGATCCACAAGATTAGGATCGAAACCGCGGTCTTACCAAACAAGTTCAACTATCAAACTAGAGGCGAACAAAACCCACATAAAAAAGCCTCTCAAATGAAGAACTCACAAACAACCAGATTTATTTACTGGCAAAAGGGCTTAAATTCATTCCAACACCCGCTACAAAACAAAAACAGATCAGACAACAACTATTGGGTGACTTTGATCAGTTCGCAAGCAGAATGCGTCTGATTTACATAGGGGAGGACAAAAAAACCCATTCCCGCCACGTCAAATCTACGTGGATACCACCAATACAAAAATCAGTAGCCCTTGAAAGTTATTTAGAAGAGGTTAAAAGTGACCTTTCAGAAATAGAAATTACAAAGCTAAAAGATAATCTGCTTTCGGCCGAACGCAAGGCGCTGAGGGCCTTGAAACGTGACTCTGAGTTACACCTCAAAAAGGCCGACAAAGGAACAACAACCGTAGTCATGAACAAACGCGACAAAATTTTGCCGTTCCTTTCCGAATTGACAGCCATTCTTTCAATCTTCCTTTCGTGATGCCAGGACAGTTACCACTAAGAATTTTAATCTTTTCCTCGGGAGAAAAAAAACGCAGATTCCAGAGTTATATGGTCAGACATGGAGTGTTTCTGGTGTTTCCCGAGAAACGTTTACCCGGTAGCCTCGTCCTGAAACTGTAACTCCACGGACCCTTTGCATTGCAGACACAAATGCGATAAGGGCTATTAACCGCCGAACTTTAAAAGTCCCAAACGAGTGATTTTGAGGCTTCCTGGCAGAAAAAAAAAACACTTCCAAACAAGTAATGAACTATTAATCTTCATTCGGAGCTGATTTTTTTTTGAAGACTGACTACTAGGGACAGATTCTAGAGGCAATATATTTGAACTACATTCGTAACGGCTATGTAAATGCCACAGGAACCCATTACCATAGAAACCCGAAACCACAGATATTTAAGATGGTAAGCTTGTGGTTCGTTTGGGTTTTTTTACGGGACTGACTTAAAGGGAATGTACGGTCTAGAAAAAGTTTACCTTAGTTAGAAGACTTTTTCCTCAGGAGTTCGAAAATAACTGCCATTTTGTCCAGTTTGCTTTGTAGTAGCGACAAGAGGGCTTTGAAGTTTCCTATTTTTACAACTTTCATGGTTAGAAAAACGCTATCTTGAATATTACGTCAGTTTTGGCGTAGCAATAGTCAAACTTTGTTCAGCGCTTTGTCCTTATTGACCTGTTTGACCTTTGTGAAAATAGTTTCTGATACTCCTAAAAGTTGAAATGAGGTGAATTGTCGCGTGGTTGAATGTCAAAATACGTACTAAAATTCAAAAGGAAAACTTGTAAGCTTTGATATACTACGGGATAGTGAAATATTCAAGAAAAGTTTCCCGACAAAAATAACCCGCGAGGACGGTTTGTCAAACCCTGCAAAACCTCAGAACTGCCAAAACGAAGACTTCCAGCGAGATATATAGACCTGTAAGTTTTCCTTGTTAATACTCGCTTCGAACTGAAAGCTTTGCTTGCCTTTTGCATATTCAACACAAATTTCAGTTATTTATTGTATGAATTTTTCAAATCCTTTTATTGTAAGCGGATAAATTGAGAAATTGAGAAACTTTGTGACAACAGGATTAATACTCATACTTCAGCTCTCCTATAAGATAAGAGAATGATTTGCCCAGCATCTCTGTAACTATCACTAATTTTGATTTGGTTGTAAATCACACTTGTTAGACTTGTGATTAATTTTTTTTATGCTAGGACAAGTAGTTCATGAACCTTGTTTTAATGTATATCATTATGTCAATTTGTTTAATTTTTTTTTTTAATTTGGTGTTGATTGCCAGCCAACCATTTGGAAATGTATGCCTCTGAAGGTACACAATTCAATGATCATGGTACAGAATTGAAAATCTTTTATCTGTGGATTTTGATTTGCAAACTGCGCCAAATGTGCTTTATTCTACTCTTACATTTCAGTTCCAATTATTATACTTGCTGTCTTACTTTGAAATAACAAGTTGAGTTTGGATTTAACTTAAAACTGCTGAGGCCCATATTGTGAATTTTAAATCATGATTTAATATTTTGGCATGTATGTTTACTGAGTACATTTATTCCAACTTTGTACATTTTCAGTGAATTTGCAAGGGAAGTAAAACAAAGTTCTCAATTTTTTAAACCCCATCCCCTCTCTCTCCCCTACTTAAAAGAAAAATCAGCAGGTGGCAGAGTGTCACCAAAGTAATTAAAAAAGCTAAAAAATCTGCTAGTGAAGTTAAGGAGGGAGGGCTGTGTTGCTAGGGAATTCAAACTCATTACACAGGTCAAAGAATCTACTAATATAGTCAGTATTTCACTTTTATCAGAGACAAAATTTAAAAGAATCATTGTTTTGAATAGTTTGCACTCTTTTCAGGGAATTTACTGGGGGAAGGGGTCAAATTACTTCTCGATTCTTTCAACCCCTCCACCCCTTTCCCCACTGATAGGAAAATCAGCAGGTGGCAAAGTGTGTGACAAGTATTAAAAGAAAAAAAAAATCCACTAGTTTATTTAAGGGGGGGGGGGGGGCTATGTTGCTAATGTTGCTGAAATTCAAATTCATTACGCACGCCAATGAATCAAGTCATGGTATTTCACTTTCAGCAGAGACAAAATTTAAAAGAATCATTATTTTGAACAGGTCTACCTGAGAAACCAATCATCACAAATGCAGAAGGTGAAGTTGACTTAGATTTCACTGTGACCTGGTCAGAAGTAGAGGCCAACGGCAGTAATTGCAGCATGAAATACCGTCTGGAATGGACGAAACAACCCATGACACAATCCACAGAACTGGTTCAAAGGGGAAACATTGTGAAAACTCACTACGAGATAACTGGTCTCGATTATGACGCAGAGTACGAAGTGAAGCTGTTTGCTGTCAACAAACAAGGAGACAGTGAGCCAGACGTCAGAATATTTAAGACAAAGAGTGGTATGTACTGCACCTTAACTTTGGGTAGAATAGTTGCAAAATTAATGAAATGAATAAATAAATAAATAAATAAGTGGGTCCTAAATCCAGGAGTAACGCTGCTTTTCGTTAAACAAAGAATTGAGAAACTTTTTGACAATAGGTTTAATACTCATACCGCAGCACTTGTAAAAGAAAAGACAATGATTTCCCAAACTTTTTCGAACACGCTGAGGCCCAAATTGTGAACTTGAAGTCATGATTTAATAATCTGGCATATATGTTTACTGTAAACATTTTTTTAACTATGTACTACCTCATTGTAGGCCAAATCTATACCAAACGTTTTCTGAACTTATAGGCTACCTGCAAGTCACATTAGTTGATCTCCCCTAAAAATTCTACAACCCTATCGTTAGTTCCACATGCATAGTTCCTTCTTTGCCAACTATGCCTATGATATCCATTTTTAGCACTCCTTCAACATTCCTTTAGGTAATGTCTCCTGGCCAGTTCGTCCCGACCTGGAAATCCATACAATTACTTTTCGCTTTTTTCTACTCCACCTCCACTCTCCTCCTACTTGAAAAAAAGCAGCAGGTTGCAAGGTTTCAGAGAAGTAATTAAAAAAACTGAAACATCCTCTGGTTTATTCAAGGAGTGGGGGTGGGGGTGGGGGGAGGCCTATGCCGCTAGGGAATTCGAATTCATTACGCACATCGATGAAAGTAGCAACGCTCCGCCTTGAAACGGTTTTTAACCAGATTTTTCACCACCACTGTCCTCCCAAACTAGATGAGAACGGAACCAATTGTCACAACATCTGTTTCAACATCTATCATTTGATGATGTAAATATTTCTCTAAGAGCTTAGGACTATTCAGGCAAATAGGTTAACTTAACAGGGGCAAAAGAAAGACTAGTATACGTATGATGCACGATCATATCATACGTATATTAGTATGATCGTATATATGATCATACGTATATTAGTATGATCGTATATATGAACTTCATATAAACATTGTATCCTAAAACTAATATGTCCACAATTTTATCGCAAATTGCAGATTTAGACTTTCCCATAAAATGAAGTAAACATTAAAAATTAAAAATGTTTTTAAAGTATTCGGATTCGAAAGTCCTCTCTTAACTCCACCTCGGCGGCCTTCTTTATCTCCAAAGTAGCGGCTAAGTCGGAACGTTGTTCTAATTACAAATTGGTGTTTGTTAAAGGTTAAGCGCGTCCATTACCTTAAGGTCCCGGATTGGTCGCGAAATCTGCTTAAGTGTAAACCAGGTCTGAGATATCCTGCTCTCGAGGGATTCTCACTGACTTATATTTAAACTAAAGGGAGTCCTTACTAGAGTTTCAGAATGAGGAAAATCTGGTTTTTCAACATACACGGAAATATCTGTTTCTGAAATTAGTTACGAGAGGTCTTAAGTGTGATGGAGTTTGAGAAATGTAGATTGTTCCATCTTTCATGGCTGTAAGTGACTTAACAGTACCGGTCAAGCGTCCTTAATGATTCGTCACGCAACCCTTGTCACGCTATTCTGACAACACTCCACTCCCCTCTCAAGGATAATTTATTCATGAAATCCATTTTCGTTGTTACCAACCTTATCAAGCGAAAGGGGGAGGGAGAGATTTGTTACAATTATTACGAATTACAGCCTACCATTAATTTTCGTGCGATTTTGTTGATAACCTAAGTTATCAGGCAATAACTCCCGTCTGCGTCGATATTTGTCCTCTGATTGTTTCCGTCAGAAAGAAACAAAGCTTTGGAAAAAGAGCCTGCTCCAAAGTTTTCTCTTTTCATCTCTATTATTAATTTTTTTTTTTGGCACACAAGAAAAACAAACTCGTTTTGTTGAGTCCAGGGATAGTTGTATTAAAAAGCTGGTCGCATATACTAATCCGCTGTCAGATCAACTCTGGCTTTTTAAAGAGCGGCTTTCGCGCGATATGAAAATTAAGAGTTACAAAATAAATAAACTCTTTTCTGGTTTGCTGACTGATAATGTTCGTGGCTCGGAGACTGTCCTAATGATGTTACATTTTCCCTCGAAACTTCGCTTTTAGGCCTTGTAAGATAGACTGAGGGCAAAGTTACCAAATGCCGATTGGCTGAGACAGAGGGCATTTTTAAATTAATTTTGGTACTTGCCCCAGGCAAGTACCAAAATTTAGTAAACGTTAAAATAGGTTACCTTTGGCCAAAACTTTTGATATCATTGCTGGCATGTGTTTTTCAACAGGGTTGCTTTCATTTCTTTGACGTTGTTGTACAAAAATAAAACTAAGTGAAAACTGAAATGGCTTTCCACGAACGTGCTTAACAGCGTACGTTACTGATCTTGTTATTAGATTTCTGAAAGCACGCGTGAAATTAATCCTTAATTTTACTCTGCTCTATGCGATTACCTCTGCAAATATTCACTTTTCAGACAGTCTCGCAGTAGTGGACATTGTCAGCTGATATACCAGCCGCCCGAAAGGGTTGCTTTACCCTATGATATACTTGATTTTTAAGGGAGAAATGACGCCTTAACGAAACAACCTTTTCTATCCGTTGGAAAGGGATCGAATTCTCAACTGATAGACGCAATAGACACTTTTCAAGCACTCAGCTCTTTGCTAGTTAATCTCCCTGTGCTGAATTCGATAGAAAGTATTTAAACTACCTTTACTCGTGTTCGCAATATTAATAAGATATTTTCCTTTCCCTTTTGTTTAGCCGTAAGTCCCTACTCAACAACAAATGTTGAAAGTTCAACCCTATGGAGTAAGAATTCAGTAAAGTACACAAACTGTTCGCCTCGCGTTCTTGTTGTTTATTGAATATTTTCTCTTTCTTATCCTTCAGCCATAACTGCTTACACTACAGCTTTAAAGACTTCCATTACAGACCAAACGGAGTTCCAACCCAAACTGCTAGCCTCTCACACCATTTCCAACGCGAAAACGGATGAAATATTCACTAATCTTCTCATACAACATGGAAGAAAAGGCCTCACCAGGAATCACGAGACATGTTCAAGGAGTGAAGACCTTGAGTATTTCGGAAAAGTCAGCGGTACTCCAGTTAAGCACTGCGATGAAATATTTCTTGGCACGAGTAATGATCAGAAGGATCCTAATTCTATTCTTGTCGTTGGAAAAGCAGGGATTGGAAAATCTCTGTTTTGCCAAAAGGTGATTCGCGATTGGGCCAGCAAAAAATTATTCCGAGCAAGAGAAAACATTAAAATTCCAAATTTCAAATTTGCTTATTTGCTTACTTTCCGTCAATTGAATTTCCTTCAGGAAAAGCGTGTGACCTTACGCGAAATCTTAAACTTTTCTTCAATATTAGATGACGTTACATTTGAGTATATTGTAAACCATCCCGAAGAAGTTTTGATTATCCTTGACGGCTATGATGAGTATTCCCAGCAAGATTACATCACTGGAAACTCGGGGAAAGAATATCAGAATGACGCTAGATGTAAAATGCCGGTGGCCGCATTATGTTCAAAACTCATCAAGGGAGAGATACTGAAAGGTTCTGTCGTTGTTGTAACCTCGCGGCCTGATGAATCGGATAAGCTGGGAGGAATCCGTTTTAGACGGTACGTAGAAATTGTGGGATTTTCTTCACAACAGGTTAAAGAATACATTCAAAAGTACTTCAAGAAAAACGAAAATATGAAGAGCGCTGTGCTTGAACATGTCATGAAGAATGAGAACCTAGTCAGTTTTGCTCATATTCCTATGCTCTGTTATCTGTTGTGCTTCGAGATGGAGTATACTCTAAACGAAACAAGAAATCCTCGTGACCTTCCTGTCTCAACAACCGACATTTACACAAAACTTATTGACATTTTTGAACTTAAGCACTGCTCTGAGTCAGAATACAGACACAAAGAAATTCCTAACAAATTCAAGCCTCCTCCGGTCATCAAAACCACATTAGAGAAATTATCAAAACTAGCGGCAAAACTTCTGCTTGAAAGGAAGCCAACTTTTGATGAAAGCGAGATAGAAGGCGGTTTTGAGTTGGAAGAAGTCAACAAACTGAAAGGTAGTGGTCTTCTTTACTGTGGTCAGCCTTACAGGACTGGTTCGATCAGAACCACGAAACACTTCAGCTTCACACATCTCACTGTCCAAGAATTCTTAGCCGCCCATTGGTTTGTAAAGGAAAATTGTATTCCAGTCGAGATATGCTCTGAAATGGTTTTCCAATTCATGGCTGGCATTTTGTCAAGTGAGGGAAAAGAGGAACTGATGGAAAAGTTGTTGACCAGTAGTCAAGTTTCAGGGAATTATATTGGATTTCTCAGTGCAAAGTGTCTGAGTGAGTATCAAGACAAAGAATTCGCTAAAACATTTATCAGGAATCATCCGCAAGCGTTCAGTAGTTCAAACGGCGTCATGGGTGTTAAGAGTTTATCAGATATAGACAGCATTGCATTATCATTTGTATTGGACATTATCAGTGAACTAAATAAAGAGGAAGCTGGAGAGGCACAACACAAATGTTCTGATAAGTTCGTCCCAGTTAAGGAGTTGAAACTTCTTACATCCAACCTAACAATGTCTGGAATGCAACGAGTCTGTAATTCACTGATCAATGAACACTCTCTTGTGTCTAAATTGGTAGTGGAGTTTAAGAATTATGAGATGACCAGTAAGACCGGTGTGAGTGCTAATACGATCACTGATACCGGTGTTCCCAGTCTATGTGAAGCTTTACAGCATCCAAGCTGTAAGCTAACCTCTTTAGTTTTGGGGGATAATGATCTCACTGATACCGGTGTTGCCAGTCTATGTGAAGCTTTACAGCATCCAAGCTGTAAGTTAACCAGACTAAATCTGTGGAGTAATAAGATCACTGATACTGGTGTTGCCAGTCTATGTGAAGCTTTACAGCATCCAAGCTCTAAGCTAACCTCTCTAGTTCTGGCGGATAGTAATATCACTGATACCGGTGTTGCTAGTCTATGTGAAGCGTTACAGCATCCAAGCTGTACGCTAACCATACTACATATTCTGAGTGTATATAGTATTAGTAAGTTAAAAAAAGAATCTGTTCGAGCCATAGTGGACAAATATAGACCAGGTTTTGTACTTACAACTTCGAAATATAGCAATTTTCTGTTAACGAGGGAAGCAGCGTCAAACTAATCTAAATCATTAACTTACAAGAGATCTCGCCAATTTAATTTAATGATCTTAGTTTTAAGCTAAATCTTGAGAAAGGAACAGTTACGAAATGGTTGGAAACAAAATATTTTGAATCATTACTGATCATAGTAGAACTTTATGCTAAAAGGCTGTCGTGAAAGCAGCTTGAAGGCTGAAAACGTTAATAGTTTTTGTGGACTTGATTGTTTATTACTATAGGTACTCAAAGTAACTTTTGTAGATCTTTTTTCTGGGTCAACGAGAGTGACAAAGTACTTGAATTGTTATAGCTCAATGTGAGTAAAATAAAACGATTGTTGTAAATAGAATCGCATTGAATAAAGAATTTGTTGATAGATTGCTCGCTGGGAATATATTGCTTCCTATACCTTTGGTTTGTGGGTGTAATTGCCTGAACCCTTTTACTCTCAAGATCTGTTTATAAATTCTCCCCTCTAGTTGATACACATTTCCTAGTTAATTAGTTACGAGAATTTGGTGTTAGATTTGTAGTACTAAGTGTTAAATTCTCATTACCTGTTTGCTAGATAATATATGGATATCATAGGGAGAAGTTACATGTTAATCACTTCTGGCATTTTCTGAAAAAAGGCTTGTTTTCTTGCACTTACTCGATTTCGAACTCATTCTTGAGCCATTCTTGAGCCGAGCAAATTATTGCAAAGATACGTTGCGGGATTAAATTTCTTATTGCGTGAACCAAGCCAATTTATCGTATAGGTTTATCCCTTCAGTAGTTTTTCGTTTTTGCATGCACCGTTATATGAAGTAAAACCGAAGAAGAGTGCAGATCACGGTTAAGTTGTTGAAGTGAGCGCTAACAGGGAAGTTTTAATTATTTACTACAAAAATCGCTCTCTAGGCCATGGTGGCACAGACTTCAGATTCCACGTTGCCCTGTATAGCTACGTAATAGATTGCAGATTACGTCGAAATGTGGAAAGGAAATAAAGTTAGCACACGAGGCTAAGTCGAGTGTGTCACTAGCGGATGTGAGAACCGCGTTCTAAAGGCCTTTGCCCTTAGTTCCCACCTCAAGCTCCACCCCACCACCTAATTAAGTTAGTGACGAGCTTTTGTTCGGCTTAGATAACAATCAAGTATGCGGCATGGTCCTGGTCGATTATCGCAAGGCGTTCGACATGGTGGACCATAAGCTATTGTTGCGCAAGTTGGAGCTGTACGGTAAAGTCACCCGGGAGCTTGCCTGGTGTCACTCTTATTTGTCGGATCGGTAGCAAATTGTCCGTGTAAATGGGAGTGAGTCAAGCGAAGCTTTGATGGTGACATAGTTGCTACTGTAAACGGAAAACAGCTCAATAATGTGGATTGTGCTACCTTATTAGGAGTAGAAATTGACAGCAAATTGTCATCTAATGAACATATTGAGAAAGTATGTAAAAAGATGGCCTCTAGAATCGCAATACTGCTAAGATTCGAGCCTGTTTGCCTCTTAAACAGCGACTTCAGTTTTATAATAGCATTATTCGCCCTGTTATGTCTTACGCCAACGTGGTTTGGGCAAATTGGGTTCTGTCCTCGTGTACCGGTTCACAAGAGCCAATACAAAAGACCAAACAATACACAATAGCTAGCCGATAACTCCAAAACAAAGAAAGAACAATGGTAATTCCCTTGTGAACCGGTACACCAGGACAGAACCGCAAATTGCGACAAAGAGTCGGTTTATTGGGTCTTAAGATTGCAAAAACGTGCGGCACGAGTTATTTCTTATGCCAACGCACGACACCATCAGTTGCTTTGTTTAACAAGCTAGGTTGGATTCCGTTTTATGATCAACATAAGGTAGATAAATGCATAATAATGTATAAGCGAATTAATGGGCGTTTGCCGAATTATCTCAATGAACACCTAATTTTGAATAATAAGCGGCACTCCCGCAACACTAGATATTCAAACATTAATGCTGTTTGTCCTAAATACAAAAGAGAATCAGAGGGAGGACGCTCTTTCGCTGTTTCAGCTACAAGACTGTGGAATAGTATACCTACTGAAATTAGGAAACTAGATTCTATAGCATGTTTTAAAAAGAACATGTTTGCCAAGATTTTTAAGGAACAACAATGTTTGCATCATTTTACTATTTAATAATATCTGCTTAATTGAATCTTGTCTTATTTTAAATGCTTATTTTAAATGTTTACATATTTTAGCTTACATATTTATCTGATTATAAAGTTGTGTAATCTGTGAGGGCCACAAGTTTATTAGCCTCTGCCTATTGAGTGCTACCCTCTTTAAATAAAGGCTTTCATTCATTCATTCATTCATTCATTCATTCATTCATTCATTCATTCATTCACCCCCAACTAAGGGAAAGGCCCTGGGAACGAGGTTGACTGATGTGACTGTAAATAATGGCGTAAGAGTGGCCTAATGTAATTATTCTCACTTTCAATTCATTCCCGATTGATCCTGTCCATGTTTTCTTTTCTTGTCGGCACGTTCTTTTCCTTTCATGTTTTTCCATGGGACATTAAACCCTCAGGTCAGTATTTTAGGAAAAGCCGTCAGTGATTCGGAAAAAAGAGAAATTCTTCAAAACTGAATGAAACAAGAAAGAGGGGCAAAATGTGAGGGCGAGCAATGACTGTTGTCAGTATTTATGTGAGAGGCTTAACATAAGACAGAATGCGTTTATATTATTTTCTTTTCTGGCGGCGCGTGGTGGGAGAGAGGGGGTATTTCTGTTAGGTAACGCTTGCCTGTTCAAGCGTCTGTGCAACTGAAACACGGAGTAACTCCAAACTACCTGTCCACCTCATTTACACGTGTCGGGAGGCTTTGAAGAACGAGGCATAACACAATAGACGCTATTCTTATTTAATGACGTGTAAATGAGTGGTCGGGTATTCTGCAGTTTAGCCCAAAATACAAAGAGAAGTAAAAGAACGGTTTGTTTCAGTGATGGGTTCTCTGCAGTCCTTTAGGAGATTCACCATCCACTGGATTTTGCAGGAGTATTTCCGTTCATTTCCAAAGAGAATACGTCAGAGAAATAACCTTAACCGTCCACTGTGGTAGAAGAGTTTAAAATGAAATCGCATAAACAAGATGAGCAACGTATCCAGCAAAATCAGCCTCTAATTAAATCATGTGGTCACCTGTATTATGGTGTAACTGCAATCTGCAATCACAAATTCGTCAGCGGAGAGAGGAAAGAGAGATTATGAAAAAGCTTAAAGTGAAACGGTCGAGACAGCGCTTCCTTTATTTTTCAATCTTGATTTTTCGTTCCCGCGCCCAAAATGTCATGTTTAGAAACTCTTAACAGTGGCTAATTTGCATTATTAAATCAGTTGATAAAGCAACTTTCTTTAAAATTGCCCTTTTTTTTATTGTCATGGTTGAATTGTCCACAAACAACTTGATCAGTGTACCTTAAATCCATGATATCTTCCAGGTCTAACATGTGCGCACGTGAATCTCTGCCATGCGTGAAAACCCTTTATATTTGCCTTTAATCACGTCACGTGACAGAGGATTGGGTAGAATGCATTTCTTTTATCATAAAGTGTTTTCAGTCTTTTTCTTGCTGATCATTTTTGAAATTTTGATAACTCACAGTTACAGACTAATTTGACACGAAGATCTAGTGTCACCAACATTGTCACCGCGGTGCATGCTAAGGCATTTGAATTTGTTTTGTTTTGTTTTGTTTTGTTTTGTTTTTTTTATCACAGCCACGTCCTTCCAATGCACCGTGCTGGGATCTCCACTTATCTCCGAGGTACAATTATTGGACAGTACAAGTTTCACGACAAACGCTCACAAGAATTTATGCATCATACCACTCTAAGATTTACAGAGCCAGTCTTGTTTGAAATCGATTTATATGATTATTATTCAAGTGTCACGCACACTGATAGAGTCAGAGATTTGGTCCGCGTGAGTTCCTCGCATGATAGCGTGCCACTTAAAATAAGCTGGAGACGCAATGCTTTGTTTCTTTCTCTCGATTACTACGCGGAAACTAAGCAGGTTTCTTGGAGTATTACCAACTTCATCAAGCCTTCGGTTTCATCTCTGAGGAAAGGAGCAACTTGCAGTAGGACTTTCGTCTAACTATCAGCAAGACTAATTAATCACTGTGTCAGTCAAAATGTAAATCGTTGAGTTAAGATTTGTTTTATCAGAACATGAGCTTCCTAAAGTTGTAGAATTCAGTGGTTTACGAGTTCCGCATCAGTACGGAACCGGACTAAATGTGAGAAAGGTAAGTGCTATTTTGACGCTTCTTTACCTTCGCTTTTTGGGCGGAACTGTTTTCGTTTCTCTTCTCTATTGCGAAATGTGGCGATAATCGCTCACTGGAGCCAAACAACATGTTATAAACAATTAATTTAAGCTTTGATGTACAGAGAACCAAACACCGCAAATGTCAATAATTGTGTAACTGTAGAGCGTTCCTTGAAAAAACAATGTTTCGAATCGCCAAAAGGAGCACCGAGGCGGTTATTAACGCAGTTGAATAGACAACGCTGTGACTAATACTTTTGAGATGACGCAAAGAAGAGAAATTGGACGATAATTTCATCTCAATTCATCTCAATTCCTTTTTTATGGACTGGAACAACTAAAGAGTTTTTCCATTCAACAGGGAGTTCACCAGTTACGAGAGATAAATTAAAAAGATGACAAATAGACGGGGCTAGTTCCAAAGCACATTCTTTAAGTTTGTTGGTTTAATTACCTCAACCTTTTTACTCTCAAGATCTGATTGTAAATTCTCTCCTGTATGTGTTACGCATTTCCTTGTTAATTAGTTACGAGAATTTGATGTTAGATGCGCACTACCAGGTGTTAAATTCTTATTACCAGTTTGCTGGATAAGGTATGAATATAATGGGGAGAAGCTACGTGTTAATCACTTCTGGAAATATCAAGTAGGCGATTGGGATTAAATTGAGGTAAGGCCATTACGAGCTGAGAAGAGTGTCTAACGTCAAAGCTCCTGACATGTATTTAAAATGTAAATTTTGTACTTGCTCGATTCCGAACTTACTGTGGACGATAGATTACGAGTATATCTTTTCAGTGGGTGAACTCAGCCAATTTAGTACACAAGACAAGATCTTAGGCTTTTAAAAGTTTGTTTCTGTTTTGTATACAACGTTGTTTGACGGAGTGTTTCTGGAGAGTTGTTGTTTTGTGAGTAGTGACTTGTTTTAAGAAAATCAGACGCCCAGCATTGTATTTAAACTACATATCCCCATATCCCTGAAAAAAATGAAAGCCACTCTTTCCCGCTGTTTTTCTTTTTTTTTTTTTTTTTTTTCTTTTTTTTTTACGCGCCTGGCTTTTTGTTCGTTTCCAGTGACTTAGCACCTGACACATGCAAATACAAATTTAACCCATAGTTTATTTCTACAACGGACACGTTGAGACCACCTCACCCCTCCCTTCCACCCTGCTCATGTATTGTTCCTCTTGTCTCTTAACCCTTTAACTCCCAAGATCAGGTCGTTAATTCTCCCCTCCAGCTGATACACATTTCCCTGTCAGTTAGTTAGAATTTGGTGTTACCAGGGATGCTGCTTTCAGAGAGGTCTGCATTACCCATTGAAAATACTCGTACATGTGCTGATTAAAACGCTTACAACTTTTGAAAAGTCGAAAACGAACAGGGGTTTTGCATATGTTTACCTATAAAGGTCTAAACTTAACAGCTGTGTCGAATAGAATTGTCAATCAGGTCCCAAATCCCAAAACTTAAGTCTAAATCAAGGTTATTTACGGCCATCGGCCGATGGCGATTTATAGGGATCAAAATATGCTAAAATTCGCCTATTCAAATATATTGAGAGGGAAATTCTAACTTTCTTGGCAAACTAGACAGGTTTCTTAGCAATCTGATTCAAATTTCGTGGCTTAACTACGTGAATCAAATGTCTTACAATGTTACAAAGGATGCTTGTTATTCAATTTTTGAGACGTTGCGACGGCCCCTACGGATTGGGAAATAGTTAGTGCCCCTAATGCAGTCAGAAGTTTATTTCGAATCAAAACATATCTAGTTTTAATTAGCTCTGTCCTAAGTTAAGTCTTTCAGGTGACAGCTAGAGTTTCAGTCAAAATTATTTTTGGCGCGAAATTGACCGGGTGGAAATAAGAGAGACAGTCCCTTAAATGGTTAACCATCTTGCAAAAGCGAATGGATTATTTTACCTGAAACAGTCAGCTTCATGGCCAAACAATCGATGACAATAATAGGAAGTGAAATTAATTAGTCAGGGAGATCTTTAGTTTGCAAAATCCCAAAACCGGCAATATGTAGGAGAGCTTCGAATTGCTAACGAAGAGAAACAATGTCTTGTCACCTCTCTGCGCCTTCTAACAAAGGAATTATGAAAGGAGATATCGGGGGACTATAGATGAATTAATGCCGATTTAATGCCAATGACAACCGGGAGGGGGGGAGGGTGTGGGGGAAAGAGGAACTTATGAATATTACAGAGCTGAGAAAAACACAGAGTGAGTCTCAGTAGCCTGATGGTTAGTACACTAGACCCCGGGTATAGAGGTCTGGGTTCTAAACCTAGCCGTGTCAATGTGTTTGTGTTTTTGTGCAAGACATGACACTTTACTCTCACACTTGTTGTTTCTTGTGTATTATTTTTACATGTTAATTTGTTAGTTAACGTGTTTGTACGTTTCATTAGTTGTCACCCGGGCGGCGATGTGTACCTGCGGTTCATGTTTATATCGTTGCGTAATGTTACGTAAGTTATGTCGAGTTATTTCATGGGGTTTGTGTAGAAATGTAGTCCTGTGGATCAATGTTTATGTCTACTCTATAAGAAGCAGTGTCCTGTTTTTTTTTTTAAATGCCTGTAAAGTTATCCACTGTAAGGTAAATATTTTTCTTTATAGTAAGTTATTTGTAAGTTTTAGTTCGAGTACATTTTTCCATGGGGCACAGACAAATTTAATTCTGGAACAATCAAAATCTTCTCATCTCCCCAATTACTCCACCCCACCCCTCAGGGAATAAATAATGACCGGTCCCTTAGCAACCAAGCCACTGCAGTACAACATACTTAGACATCACAATATGCGATACAAACCTATATTGTTCTAGACTGTTGGAGTAATCATTATGATAATAATGATTATATCGACAGGTCAACCATCAGCAACATTATATCACAATTTTATCCCAACATCATCATTACTATCTTTTATATATTTCCTATGGTATTGACGAGAAAAATCTAGTTTAAAATGCAATCATTTCCATAATTCTCATAAGCAGTGATACCTTGGTGAATAAATTAGATGTTAGTCACCCTCACGTGTTTAAGCGTTAAAGAATGTGCGTCCCAGCGTCGAATCAAAATTGGAGACAGTATATAAGGTAGCTTTTAAAACATTAAGCCGCGACTGTTCAAATAATGGTTAAGTTATTAAAGGAAGCGTTGATAACATAAGGTTTAATCATTCAATGGATACATAAATCTCTCTCCAGACCACGGTGTACATTGAGACTTTTTAGCTTGATATTTTTGTTTGCGTGTTGTATGTGTCAACATGGGTAAAAATGTATATAAGAACGATCCTTCGCAGTAAAGCACTATTTGAGCAATAGTGGAAATCAGACCTGAAAAAAATTTCAGGCCTGTACGGGATTCGAACCACTGACCTCTGGTCTGATTTCCACTATTGCTCAAATAGTGCTTTACTGCGAAGGATCGTTCTTATATACGTCTCATAACCGCAGTTCACTCATATGTTTCATATGTTTGTTGTTGTTCGATTTATCATCTACGGGTTTATATCGAATTAATTTGATGGCCTGCTCCCAGTTGGCTTGTTAGCTCAATTGGTAGAGCGCTGCACTGGTATCGCAGAGGTCAGTGGTTCGAATCCCGTACAGGCCTGAAATTTTTTTCAGGTCTGATTTCCACTATTGCTCAAATAGTGCTTTACTGCGAAGGATCGTTCTTATATACGTCTCATAACCGCAGTTCACTCATATGTTTCATATGTTTGTTGTTGTTCGATTTATCATCTACGGGTTTATATCGAATTAATTTGATGGCCTGCTCCCAGTTGGCTTGTTAGCTCAATTGGTAGAGCGCTGCACTGGTATCGCAGAGGTCAGTGGTTCGAATCCCGTACAGGCCTGAAATTTTTTTTTTCAGGTCTGATTTCCACTATTGCTCAAATAGTGCTTTACTGCGAAGGATCGTTCTTATATACGTCTCATAACCGCAGTTCACTCATATGTTTCATATGTTTGTTGTTGTTCGATTTATCATCTACGGGTTTATATCGAATTAATTTGATGGCCTGCTCCCAGTTGGCTTGTTAGCTCAATTGGTAGAGCGCTGCACTGGTATCGCAGAGGTCAGTGGTTCGAATCCCGTACAGGCCTGAAATTTTTTTTTTCAGGTCTGATTTCCACTATTGCTCAAATAGTGCTTTACTGCGAAGGATCGTTCTTATATACGTCTCATAACCGCAGTTCACTCATATGTTTCATATGTTTGTTGTTGTTCGATTTATCATCTACGGGTTTATATCGAATTAATTTGATGGCCTGCTCCCAGTTGGCTTGTTAGCTCAATTGGTAGAGCGCTGCACTGGTATCGCAGAGGTCAGTGGTTCGAATCCCGTACAGGCCTGAAATTTTTTTTTTCAGGTCTGATTTCCACTATTGCTCAAATAGTGCTTTACTGCGAAGGATCGTTCTTATATACGTCTCATAACCGCAGTTCACTCATATGTTTCATATGTTTGTTGTTGTTCGATTTATCATCTACGGGTTTATATCGAATTAATTTGATGGCCTGCTCCCAGTTGGCTTGTTAGCTCAATTGGTAGAGCGCTGCACTGGTATCGCAGAGGTCAGTGGTTCGAATCCCGTACAGGCCTGAAATTTTTTTTTTCAGGTCTGATTTCCACTATTGCTCAAATAGTGCTTTACTGCGAAGGATCGTTCTTATATACGTCTCATAACCGCAGTTCACTCATATGTTTCATATGTTTGTTGTTGTTCGATTTATCATCTACGGGTTTATATCGAATTAATTTGATGGCCTGCTCCCAGTTGGCTTGTTAGCTCAATTGGTAGAGCGCTGCACTGGTATCGCAGAGGTCAGTGGTTCGAATCCCGTACAGGCCTGAAATTTTTTTCAGGTCTGATTTCCACTATTGCTCAAATAGTGCTTTACTGCGAAGGATCGTTCTTATATACGTCTCATAACCGCAGTTCACTCATATGTTTCATATGTTTGTTGTTGTTCGATGGGTAAAAATATTGATTTGTTGGAGTCTAGAACTGTGATTCTGATTGTATGGAGAACCCGATGGCCGCCAAGAAGCTAGGTTGATGATTACAATCTGTATCTGGAGAGTTTTTGTTAGCTGCAAATTAAACGACGAATTTCGAAACGGCATCCATCTCTTTTGACAGACGGTAAAGAAAATCAAACAATTGCAACGGATCGATCTTCTGGAAACTTCCTTGGTTATCTAAACTACCTATTCTTTTTTCCACTAAACAACCGAGCATTTGCCGCAAGACACGTCACCTGATACTTTCACTTCTTAAATGGCTAAAAGTCATGATACAAATATATAAGGTATTGTCCAATGGCATAATATGAAGCATCCGTTAGTTACTCATAAATTCTGCTCATATCACCTGCGCTCGCTTTCTTATTCAGTAATGTGTCACTTTTAGTTCCCTTTCAACCTAAGAACTCACATTTGTCATTTTCCCATCCTTCTCCCCCCCCCCCCTCCCACGGGTGCATCAGAGGGGATAATGGCCACGGCCTTACTCCCGTTGAAGCGACTCCGCTTGTTCTGGCAAACAATAAAGATAATTTTGTATATGTATGTATGATTGTTGTTTCTCAGTGCTCAGGATTACATAATATGTTTTTGACATGTCATGATAAGTGTCTAGTATCGCGCGAAGTGTGGTTTTTTTTTTTTGTTTTTTTTTTTGGGGGGGGGGGTTGTTTTTAATTTTTTGACAGTTCAGGATGTCACAGGCTTACTACAAATCTGCCAGTCTCTCTTTCAAATTTGCTGACAGGAACTGGTAACCAGTCTGGCTGCTCAGTGTAAGGAAATGGCGGATGTTAAAGTTGGCTACGGTTGATCTCTACTTTGAAAGACTTATTTGACGTTCGTGAGCGGACGATTCTTGCAAAGATAAAGTCACTCATGCACCATACACTTCCTGCTTGATTCCTGTAATTACTAGTGTGGAAAATGTATCTTAAGAGCCAAACTGTAAGCCTCGTGTGTTGTAGTCCCTTTGTGCTTCGGTCAGCACTTCCTGGACAGGTTGGTATTTTCGAATCATCTTTTTAATGGAGCCCATAAATATACTTGATATCTCTATATTCAGCAGCAATTGATGTTGGTTCACTAGTTCGTCATCACCGTGTGAATTTTACTGCATTTTTTACTACTAGCTACCACTATAGACGTGCTTGTTGCATCTTCCAACAACGTTTTTACATTCGGTAGTGTTGATTTGATTGACCGATTTTCTTAACGATTAAAAGAAAAGAAAAAAAAACACCTGATGGGGCCAGGGCACGAATCTGCAGACTCGAAAGGAGCAGGTATAGCCATAGCACCAGGTATGCAGAGTATACAAGAAGGAGAAGTTTTGTATTGAGATAAATTTAAACATGTACCCATCACAGCATGAAATGATGAATTGACGTATCTTTAGCATTTGCAGAAAGATCCGTAAATATATGGCGTTTTCTTTACGGAAAAGTAACGCATTCCGTAAAGACGCGTAAATGCAAGGAACGCGTAAAGAATACGTAAACAATGTTACATATTCGTAAAGAATATGGGTCAAAGATGGATACAACTCACTGCTTTCTAATTAGTAACCCCCCAAAAATTGACATAATCGTGTTTCCTCTGTCTTAGGTAAAACTTTATGTATTTTAAGCAATTTCGCTGGAGACACTTTACGCGTCTTTAACATCCTTTACGATTAATTACGCACTGTTCTTTACGGACCTTTATCATTCTTTACGCACAATAAGTTTACACGTCTTTAATTTTATGCTCGTGTTTATTAGAATCTCTTCTTTTACGTTGTTTCATACACAGGCATAAACCTGCTGTCCGCGTCAATATATTTAATAACTTAAAATAGGCGCTCCCCATTTCGAGCTCGAGAGATTAGTTTTTTTTTTCTTTTTGAAATATGTATGATTGGACGAACAAAAATGCGTACAAGCTACATAATGCCTATTACAGGAAGCTTTTCGAGCCATAAGATCAGCTGATTGCCTTGGCCTGCGTGTTTTCTATTCCATTACGCCATTACTGTGTCCCAGTCTGGGACACAGTAATGGGGGCCGGAAATCGCTGAAAACATCTGGAATTCACTTCTGCTGTAAAAATCGATCCGCTCGCCCTTTAGAACTAGCAGATATTTACATAAACACTTTTCACGACACCTCGACTGTTTAGATTGCTAAAAATCGCTGTAAGAGTATAAGAGCTGTAAGAGCTGAAAACCTTCCAAAGGAGATGCATTTAGGATGTTCAATAACCAAAGAAAGCTGAAAACTCAGGGGCCCTGCGATTTATCATTTTAGAATATCGATGACGTCACGTGAAAACAAAGAATACTCAGCATTTTCTGCTCACCCCCTCAAGTTACATTTTATTTAAGTCTTTAATGAAGATTAAAGATGTTTACCAACAAATTTGGAAAACCACATTGTCTACGTGTCCAGAAATTTATTTATTTATTGGAAAAAAAAACTACCTCAGTAGATTTCAAAAATTTAAATGTTAATGGAAAAAGGCATGTCAGAGAAAGGAAAAATAAAAACACTGATTGCGAGGAACGTTTTAGCAACCCCGCAGCGGGCTTTTCAGACCGGCGGCGGCAAAGGATAGGATGACTAGACTTACATGAAATATTTTACCAATTTTTTTAAAAAAACGCATGCGTAAAGTTTTATAGACATGCGCAGTCTTAGATGTGATACATCCCACATGGATGGTGAGTACCACACTGTCTCATATATATACTTATCAAATCCTTACACACTTATAACACATATAAGGCATCTGCCGATCACTTTACGTCTACGTTATAATCCGTGAAAGGGTGATGACCTGACTGACTGCTCACATGACTGATCATCTCTCCGGCCAATATTTCGGCTCTCACTTCGGCACTACTTCGGCACTTCGATACTTCAGACTCATTTGCATAAGTCTCATTTGCATAAAGTAAACTCGAACCTAATACTTTGGCCGAGTGATTTTTTAATTCTTATTTAAACTCGGTCCCATGCTCCGCGGGATTGCCGGAGTAGACGCCTTACACTACTTACGATTTTTTACAATACGCGTAAAGAAACCGTTTATAGTCTCATTACGTGATCTTTATATTCAACCGTTTACATCGCGTAAAGACTTTCTTTACGAAAGTCTAAAGAAGCTCGTAAAGATAAGTAAAGAGGATCTTAACGCTTTCTTTACGACGTCTTTACGGAACCGTAAATTCAAAATTTCATGCTGTGCATTCTATTAGTTTCCTACCTGTAACCGCTTCGGTTAAAGCTGAATTTTGCCACTTCTGAGAGAAGCCGGAAAAGATTTTTTGGTTTGATAAATGCCTCCGTGATTAGTTCCTTTTTAGACAGGAAATTATATTTAGGGTTTCAATTCTGGATAAGACCTTGTGTAATCCAGATCATTTCTAAAAAAAATGACAAGTTAGACCGTAATCCTCAATAAAGTAGTCACAGCCTGCAAACATTGGTAAGCAACAACACATTTTGTGATTATGTTAACTTGTAGTTGTGACCGTTACTTATCGTGTTCAAAAACTGCACTTTAATGAGGTTGTCCACAGATATATACGGGTGCAGGTGCAGATATGGTAATTACATGTATTGTGGTTGGTGGGTGTGAGTAACGAGGTGCAAGTGTTTAGGTGCTAATTACAATAGTTGTGCAACACCCTCTCTCTCTTGGAAAGAGGACTGATAAATAAATGAATAAGTGTACTAATCAATTATAGTTCAGTTTATCTCGCTTGTGAGCCTACATGACATAGTCTTTGAACCTTGACGGCCGTTTGCGGGTCCTTTGTGAACGGCGAAGTCCGCACTCATCTGCACTAGATTGCGTGCTTTCTGATTCTATGTGTGGACGGCGAAGTCCGCCTTCTTCTCGAGGTAGTCTGCTCTCTAGCTCCATTTGCTCAAGATCAGCTGGTTGTCGTTCCTGCTCCTGTTCAGAGTGTGTGGATGCGATTTCAAGCTGGTCCATCCCGGTGGTGTGTCTTTCAGCTGGCTCCGTTCTAGCCTCTCGGATTTGGGCATGGTTTCGTCGAATAGGTCCCATTGCCGTCTTGATCACGCAGGATCTCAATGTGGGTTGTTCGATCACCTCCCCGTAGATCCATGGCTGAGACTTGTTTGTTGGTCGCGGCTTGAAAAATACCTTTTCTCCTGGGGCAAATGGTTTCAGTGGGCCTGATGCCCTTTTGTCGTAATGGGCTTTTGATCGGGCTCTCCTTTCTTCGATGTTTCTCATTACAACCTGACCTGATGCGGCTTGTGGGAGTAGCTGGCTTGCTGCTGTTGGGATGATGTCTCGAAGTTTCTGAGACATAAGTCGCTGTGCTGGTGAGTACTGGTATCCCTGTTGTGGCGTGTTTCGATAGGCCAGAAGAGCCAGATATGGGTCCTCAAAGCGGGATTTTTTTAGCATATTTTTCGCAATCTTGACTGCAGATTCGGCTTTGCCGTTTCCTCGACTGTGGTAGGGAGATGATCTAATGCTGGTGAATCCGTATTCACGTGCAAAGCGTGCGTATTCGTGGCTGACAAACTGCGGACCGTTATCTGTCACGCATTCGTCGGGAATGCCGTGACGTGCGAAGTTTCGCTTCAAGGCTCGTATGACCGCAACGGCTGATGTGTTTTTTAAAGGCTCAAGTTCGATATAGTCACTGTAGTGGTCCACAAGCACGAGGTAGTTATTGCCATTTAGTTGAAACAGATCTGCACTCACTCTTTCCCATGGCCGAGACGGTATGGCATGTGACTGCATGGGTTCCTGGGGCCGTTCACTTAAGTATTGAGAACACACACCGCATGAAGAGCATGTCTGCCTGATTGCTGCTTGCATTCCCGGCCAGTAAACGGATTCCCGGGCTCTTCGTATACTACTGTCGGCGCCTTGGTGTGCTTTGTGTATCTTCTGTAAGAGCTCGGGTCTGAGTGATGCGGGAACAATGACTTGATGAGATTTGAAAAGCACTCCATCATATACTGAAATCTCGTCTCTGAGGTCCCAGTATGCTCTGATTTCCTCTGGTACTTCACTCTTTTGGCGGGGCCAGCCACCAAGCACCATGTTGTTCAGTGTCATCAGTGATGGATCTTTCTCAGTTTCTTTTCTGATCTGGTTCATTGTACCGGGTTTGACAAGGTTTGGTGACAGATCCATTTGTGTGAGATTCACACGAAACACATCGTAGTCTTGCGTCATTCTGGAGGGGGACTGGGTTCCACCCTTGAGAGGTGCACGAGACAGAGCGTCGGCCACGAAGAGCTCTTTCCCTTTCTTGTACTGTACAGTGAAACGATAGTTCTGAAGTCTCAGCATCATTCTCTGAAGCCTGCGTGGAGCTCTGCTCAGAGGTTTTTTGAAAATTGTCTCCAGAGGCTGATGATCAGAGTGGACCGTTATGTCTCGCTTTCCATAAAGGTAATGATGCCATTTCTCCATACAGGACACAATTGCCAAGCACTCTTTCTCGATATGAGCATAATTCTTTTCTGTAGCGCTGAGGGTGTGTGACGTGAAGCAGACAGGATGGCCCTCCTGAAGTAAGACCCCACCTATGGCACTGTCAGATGCGTCTACTTGAAGAGTCACAGGAAGGCTGACGTCATAATAGCGTAATACTGTTGTGGAGGCCATGAGAGTCTTGGCTGAGTTGAATGCCGCCTCATGGACTTCTGACCAAAGGAATTCAGTGTCGTCCCTAGTTAGGTCCCTCAATGGAAGGACTGTTTGGGACAAGTTTGGGCAGAACTTGGACAAGTACTGGCACATTCCTAGGAAACGTTGCAATGCGGCCTTATCTGCTGGGGTTGGCATTCCTGTGATCGCAGCTACTTTGCTCGGATCCGGCTGTACTCCATTTTTGGTAAGTCGGTGCCCCATAAATGAAACAGAGCTAGACTTAAATTGAATTTTTTTAACGGAAAGTCGAAGATCGTGTTCATTGCACTTCTCAAGTAGATGTATAAGATTTCGGTCATGATCTATGTCGGCTTCTTCCTTAGTGTTGCCACAGCCATAAACACAGATGTCATCTGCGATGTTGATTACCCCATTCAATCCGTCCAGAAATTCATGTTGTCGCAGCTGATATTCTTCTGGTCCTGAGGCAATACCAAAGGGCATCCGATTGTAACAATAGCGACCATTTGGCCCCCGGAAAGTTGTTAGAAGGGAAGAGTCTTCATCCAGTTCAATAGTATGAAACGCCTCAGAAACATCAACGACGGTGAATACCTTGGCGTTTGTCAGAAGCGGTAGCCTCTCTTCGATTGTGGGTATGGTGTATTTGGGCCTTTTGATTGCCTTGTTTATGGTTTGGCTCGGATCGATGCAGATGCGAAGTTTGCCATTAGGTTTTTCCTTAACCAGCATATTGGACAGCCAGTCGGTAGGTTGGGTTACCGGCCTTATAATTCCTTCTTCACAGAGCCTTTGCAGCTCTTCATTGACCCTGTTTAATTTTGCCACTGGAACACGGCGAGTGGGGGCATGAACGGGTGTGACTGACGGGTCCAAGTCGATGTGCATGGGGCTCCCAAGAGGCTTCCCGCGTCCTGGTTTAAAAACGTTGGGGTAGTGCTTTAGGATGTCCTCTGAAGTCAATTTGCCGAGTGCAGGCGGTTTCTGCGTATTTCTTGTGGTCTCCTCCTCGACCGCGTTTGTCTCGTCTGCATAGATGGTCAAATACTTTAAAGCCTGTGCGTCTCGTCCGCTAAGAAGTGGAGGCTTGTCGTCCGGAACGTTCACCACTAGGAAGTCAATTGTGTGGAATTTGCCCTTCCTTTCACACACGAGGGTTACTTGACCTTCTGGTTTCATTGTTTGGCTTCCGTAGGTGTTGATTCTGCTTTTCGTCTTTGAGATTTTCAAATTCGGGAATAGCTGGTTTAATACTGAACTTGGCATAGTGTTACAGGTCGACACCGAGTCGATTTGAGCTTTAACAATTTTCGACCGCCTCCCATGGATGAGGTGTAGGTGAGCGAAGAATTTCTTTGCACCGACTGGCGCTGCCTGATCATTTATAACAAATGCCTCTTCATCAGGGTCATCATCAACAAAATTCGATTGCTGATGTCGTCTTCTACCAATTCTCGTTCCTCCTCTGCATGCACGAGCAAAATGGCCAATGATTCCACACTTCTTGCATCGTTTCCCGAACGCTAGACAATGCTGTTGACGAGGGCTGGGATGTTCACCGCAACACCAGAAGCAGGCCGCTGTTAAGGTGTCGGAGCTGCGGTATTCGGGTTTTGTCTTCTTTGTGAAGTTTACCTGCTCCTGCTGGTTGCCTCGGGCATTTTTCATTAACTGGTTTGCAAATGTGGTTGCCTCGTGGCTTTTGGCTGTTTCAACGACTTCTCGTAGAGTGACTTTTGATTGCGCTGCATCTCGATGCCTGTGGCCTTTCCCAATCAGCTTTACGCGGAGAGATTCAGGTGTTAATCCCGCGATGAACTGATCTCTCATCAATTCATCAGCGAAGTTTTCGTACTCGCACTGTGCAGCTTGATTGCGAATCCTTGTTTCCCAAGACGCGATGGATTCCTCTCCATTTTGTAGCAGGGAAAGGAGTTTTTGCCTTTCGCCCGAGACCCCGATGCTAGCGCCGTAGTACTCTTTCAGAACGTTGATAACCGTGTGCGGTTTGCTCTGATCTTGTTCAGACAATCCTAAACTGTATTTGTAGATCGCTCTGGCTGCAGGGGATAACGATGCTCGAAGACATGCCATCGCTTTCTCTGGTTTCGTCCACTTCGCTGCTTCTGTTTCCTTGGACGGATCGAACCAGTTTTGCATAATACAGTAGTCGACTAAGTCTTCGATGTAGACCTCCACATCGTGTTTGTCATCCCCAGTTGTTTTGAATTGCGGAAAGGGAGTGTTTGAGGCCATATGGCTCATCGGTTTGAATCTTCTTGACTGTGAAATTAAAAGACAAGCACCGCTGCCACCATGTTGACCGTTACTTATCTTGTTCAAAAACTGCACTTTAATGAGGTTGTCCACAGATATATACGGGTGCAGGTGCAGATATGGTAACTACATGTATTGTGGTTGGTGGGTGTGAGTAACGAGGTGCAAGTGTTTAGGTGCTAATTACAATAGTTGTGCAACAATTCAAAGAAAAATCTATCACTAGTTTTCTACTTCTCTGGGCTCCTTTAATTGCCATATGCTCGTTGCCCAAACTGATATTACCGGTATTCTTATAGCTATGATCACAGAACACTGAGGTAATTTTTTCAAGTAATGATTTCAGTTGACCACTTCGATATAAGAAGACCTCAAAGAATAGGAAAGGAATAAAGAAAGAAAAGATCCTACATTGGTTTGGTGTTTATCACAGTATACGCATGTATCAATCCAGGAATCAAGTGCAAATTGTAACTTGAAAAGAAACATTTACACTACCCTATTCCAGCTGTCAATTAACCAGTGCACCAACTCTGCTCTAACGAAGTCCTCCTTTTCTCCCAAGTTTGGCACAGACAAGAGCTTTCTTCTTAACCTTTTACATTTTACACCACAATGCAGTAGGCAAAGGCAATCATAGACTGCTAATAACTGTTTGCATTTTGTTTTGTTGCCTACTATATATATTAATTACAAGCATTTTTTTATAGAAGAGATGTTTTCATGGCTTCTGCTAATCTGTCAAATTGTTCTACCAAAGAAACCACCAATTATGCTCGGCTATGTCACCTTCTCGTACATGTTGGATCTTGTGTTCTGAGGGAGATCTTTGACAGGATATGTCCACCAGAAAACCTTCACATAATTCTTGCTCATCCTTGGAACCGTGCAAAATTACAAACGCTTAGAAAGAAGAGAGTCCTGAGTACCTCCCAGTGGCACAAACTGTATTCTCCAATCAAATCTTCAGTCTCCTCAGGGAACTTTGACACATTTGTATTGCTTCTTCTTCTGAGGAATATCTTTGGTTTAACTCTCCCTACTTCAGGCCATGATGTCTTTCCTCCATTAACGGACACCACTCCAGCAGCTGACATCACTCTCATCAAGATCCTCAGAGACAGAGTTTATAGCCAGGTTACCAGTGGTTCAGTAGATGATGCAACTTTCAGTTCCTACTGGAACCAGATCAAAGATACCTTTTTGGATATTGCAGGGCCTCCCTATCAGGATGCCATCAACGAAATTAAACTTGAAGATATGGATGCCAATCTTGAGGAAGACTATGGAGAGCTTCTAAGAGAGTGGTTGAAGGATGAAGACTGTATTGCAGACAAATCACATGAAGATGAAACAGTTAAAAGGGCCAGAAAAGAAGAGGACATGGAGGATCTTATTAACATTTCAGAGCAAAATTCAGGAATGGAAGGTGTGTGTGTAATTTTTTTGTTGATGCCAACTGTTAAACTTACTCTCCAGTGTGAACAGTCTTTGTCATATGGTTCATCAAAGGCAAAGGCTACTCTGGAGACTTAAAGATTTTTCCCTTTTGATTTAACCTTCACATGTAGATGCTTGAAAGTGACTATCGATATCATCTGCATGAAATGTCTCCTCACAATGTCCCTGAATCAAATATTCAGGTCAGGAGAGGAAAGGAAATGATCACCAACTAAAGAACTCCTGATTGTTAAAGAAATTCTTGTCATTAGCACCTTAGGAAATTTAGGGAGAACAGTGTAGAGAATATGCATGCTGATATGAGGGTGACATGGGTTTTAAATTTAAAAGTAAACATGAAATTGTGACATTATGTTAAGTGACTGACAGGTGTTTTGAAATTTGGAAGAGTAACCTAATGTGTTTCAAAACTTGACTGCAAACATGTGAAAAGCTGAATTTTACATGTTAGAGTGCACTTTTAGTCAAATCTTTTAGTGACTACGTTATTCTTTGGATTCTCAAAGCATGGTAAGAGGTTCAGTTTTTTGTATTTCCTTCTATAAATGGAGTTAAAATGGTATCATGGTTTTTGGAGCATTAAACTCTTTACTGAAGTAGTAGAATTTTAACTTAACTTTTTATTTACCCTTTAACTCCCATAAGTGACCAGGAAAGATTTTCTCCTTACAATAGCAATACAATGTCAAGCAGATGAGTGATGAGATTAAAAAAATCTATCAATTAGGACATTATCAATTGATCCAATCCAAATTCTCCAAACATGCATCATAAGAACTGTATAGCAGACACTAAGGAGAACTGCTAAGAAGATCTTGGGAGTGAAAAGGTTTGGTAAGATCTGACAATTAGGTCTTCAGTGTTGTTGCTGGAAACATTTGTCATGTTACATGTACATGGATATGATTTTAAACAACTCCTTCACCGACAATGTTTGGATGTATTTGCACTTGTGATGAAATTCATTATCAGCATGTACAATGATTTTGTTTAAAACTACATTTCTCTTTTACAGAGGCAGAAGTTAAGTGTGCTGAAAATGGATCAGCAGAGAAAGCCAAGGTCAGCTCACCAGAGCTCAGTATTGAAATTCCAAAGATGTGTGATATTCCAAGAACTTCTTCAGCTTGGATCAATGTTGAACTCCCTGTTGATATTCTGTTATTAACAGTGGAGGACTGTGAGTTCTTAAGCTGCTTTGCCTTCCTGGAGGAACCCTTTAAGAGTTACCACATCAGTATTGGCCATGTGTACTTTGGGTGCATGGGTGTTGATCAAGGAAAGAAAATGAAAATTGCCCTAATGAGGTGCTCCAAAGGTCCTGATGTTCCTGGGGGCTCTTTGCCTGTGTCAAAAGATGCCATCTTACTCTTGAGACCCAAGGCTATTATTTCTGTTGGTGCCTGCAGTGGTTTGAACAGCAGAGAGGTCAAGTTAGGAGATGTGGTTGTTTCAGCAAAGCTGATAAAAGCAGAACACAAAACTCCCCCCAGCAGAGATATTGGTAACTTGATCAAACATGTGGCTGATGGGTGGAAGGCACCTTTACAAAATGCTGATGAATGTAATACCAAAGTGCACTGTGATGGAGTGTTTCTGAGTATCTCAGAGGCAAACAAGGACATGATTGGCCAACTTCCTGAAGCAATTGCAATTGAAATGGAAGGTGAAGGTGAGAATCATGTTAACTATGATGATTTATGAGTCAAAGATACAGTATTTGCACATGTAGCAAGTGTTTTTAGAAAAGCTGTGCTAGAATTGTCTCAGCTTGGTCAAGAAACTTTGCAGGAATTTTATATGCAAATTTGATTTTGTTTTAGGCTAGGGTTTGGTAGGAAGATGTTTTTGTAAGGGTGAAGGTGACAAGTTAATTAATTTAAAATTGATTTTGCCCCTTCAGGATGTCATGGATTGTCAAAGTTGTGTCTTCTAAAAATGTAGAAAGTATCTTGCTGAATTGTTTGAGGCCTGGGGAGTAGAATCACAGTCCTTATTAACCCTTTAACTCCCCAGACTGACCAAGACAGAATTTCTTCTTCCAAGATCAATATGATATCAAGCAGACAAGTAATAAGAATAGAACAAAATTTAATATCAAGAAAGGGATTATTAGTGGATCCAAAACCCAATTCTCCCAACCAACATTATAGGATAATTAGATCTAGGGAGTGGAAGAGTTCACTCTAATTGATAACATTAATTTTTGTCTCTTTGAGAAATGTAAACTGAAAATTAATTTTACAGTCTTGGTGTACAAGTTTTCTTGGAAACACTGGTTGTACATGTAGGGACCTACACTAACCTCTTTCTGTGATGTGGATGTTTACCAGAAGCTAGAGTGTGAATCTGTGTGAACTTCAATTGAACAATAATTATCACAAGGATGCAAAGAAATAAGCTGATAATGGTTAAGAGACATGTCAGTGTTAAGAGACATTCATCAATGTTTTTTTTTTTTTTTTAAAGGAGTGTTTGCAGCAGCCCATGATTTTAAGACAGAATGGGTGGTAGTCAAAGGCCTCAGAGACTTTGCAAATGAAAGGCAGTCTTCAAGTGAGAAATGGAAACAAATTGCCTGTGTGATGGCGGCATCTGTTGTGGCAAACATTTTGATTGATCCAGTCATATTCCAAGATTGGCCTCACTTTAATGCAGGTATGACTTTCTGTTTCATTGTTCTCTCCTAACAGGGATACACTGTAAGTCTGATTTAGATCAAAGCTTCCATAGTTTAGCGTTCATTTCCCTTATTCTTATCATCGTAATGAATGATTCAGTAGTATTACTGTACAGAGAAATTAGATGCTGATCACTCTTAGGAATTCAATGGTTAGGTGTTTGGGAGAAACTTGTGGTCACATTCATTTGAGGGATGGGATGTAACAATGTATAACAGTTCATTCCATGAGCCAGGAGAAAACACAGCCAAAATAATTTTATGGAAACTTGAAGGCTTGAAAAGGTTTGACATATGTTCCTGGGAAAATTTGCAACACATCAAATTGTTTAAACCCTTTTACTCCCAAGATCTTATTAGAAATTCTCCCCACTGTCTGCAATACAATGGTTTTTATGTACCTTTGGAGAAATTGGTGTGGGATCAACTTGAAATCCCCTGATTGATATTTTTCTGTATTCTCATTACTTGTCTGCTTGATATTGTATTGATATTGTAAGGAGAAATCTGGTCTTGGTCACTTATTACAGTTGACATCCTATTACTGATATTTTGAGATGACTGATCCAGATTTTAACTGAAGTCATTCTAAAAAAATTGGCTTCAACTGACAGCAGCTTTTTTTTTGTTTATTGACAAATTTAGGTACTAATAGATTACCCCCTGAAGGTAAGTCAGACTTGTTTTCAATTAATAAGTGAAATAATTTGTGTAGTTGCTTGTAGTTCTGGTGATGTTCTTTGCTCACTCCATACAGTAGTTATCTAATGATTTGTGCACCAAAGAATGCATTAGAGTTAAATCATTCTTCCTTCCTGCTGTCTTAGACTTTAATTAGTTTTTAGATTAAGCTTTGCAGTTCTTACATTAAAACAGTCTCCACTTCGTCACATTTTGCAATTTTGAGAGGTTTACACAAACTAGAAATTTTTCACCACCTACTTTCCTTTGTGATGTTAATTGTGAAGCAACCTTCAGTGGGTAGTTGTGGATTTCCTTCTATAACTCATCAACCTGACATGTGGTAACAGGTATGCAGTGAGGACTGAGCACTATTTATTTCCCTGAAGAACAAGAAAAAGATAGTTGGGTTTTAAATTCTGAGTTACAGTAAAAACCCACTTACAAGAAACTAAACTTTAAGAACCTGTTGGACTAAAATTTCCCAGTTAAGTTCCCTTCATATAAGAACCAGTCTAGGCTAAAATCTCAGTTTAACTGAGAATTAGCAAATTTTTGTCTTTGCATCCTGATTCACAGACTGTATCCAAATTTTCATCATTTTACTCTCAAACTTCAATTCCAACATTTTACTTCTTATCCTACTTTGAACTTACAAGTTGAGTTTGGGTACAACTAAAAACTGCTGAAGACCATATTGTGCACCAAATGTTATAATTTGATACTCTAGCATATTTAACTAAAACAATTTTCCAACTTTTTATCATCTCATGGTGAAGTAAATACCTACAGAATGTTCCTAGACTTCTTTATTACCTCTAAGTCACATTATTGGTCTCCCCCAAAGTTCTCCTCTCCTCTAGTCTCTTTCACATGCATATTTCCTCCTCTGCTGACCATACCTCTGATCTCTGTGTTTACCACTCCTTCATCACCCCTCTAGCAAACAACTTCCACTGCTTACATCTTCCCTGGCAATTTAGACCTATGATCTGCATGCTCAGCACCCGAAAGGAAGTGTCTACCATATATAGAAACTATCAGCCTTTACCGTATATATATTCCCCCCGGTAATCCATGCCCATCATATATAGTGTCCCCCTGATCCCCTGTGCTCCTCCTTGGCAATCCACGCCTATGATCTCCTCGTGCAGCACCACACAAATATTGTGCGGTGAATAGTTTTTTCCCAGCATGCTGTTCATGCACACCATATACATACCAAGTGTCCCCTGTATAGGTCCTACTTAGCAACCCATACCACGTCGACAATTTTGTCGCCGATCGTAGACTCTCTCATGAAGTAAGGTAAAGTTAAAGCTTAAAAAAATGGTTTTAAAGTATTCGAATTAAAAAATCTTTTCTACTTCAGCGGCCTTCTTAATCTCCGAAGTCGCTGCCAAGTCGGAACGCTGTTTTAATTACAAATTGGTGTTTTAAAGGTTTAACGAATCCAATACCAAAAGTTCCCGGATTGGCAACGAATCGGTAAAAGAAATTTGCAGGTCTGAGATATCCTACTCTTGAGGGAATCTCCTCGAGGTCTATTTAGATTAAAGTGAATCCTTCTCACCGCAAACAGTTTTCCTTGCTTTCATTTTAGAAATTCAGAGTTATAAAAATAGGGTTTTTCGAAATTGTCGGAAATATCTATTTCTGAAATTAGTCTCCGGAGGTCTAAAGTACGATGGAGTTTGAGAAATGCAGATTTTTCCATCTTTCATGGCTGTGAGTGACTTAATTATACTGGTCAAGCGTTCGGAATGAGACGTCACGCAACCCTTGTCAAGCTATTCTGACAACACTCCACTCCCCTCTCAAGGATAATTTTTTCGTGAAATCCAGTGTTGTTGTTACAAACATAAAGTGGTGGGGGAGGGAGAGATTTGTCAAGGATTATTACGAATTATACCCTAGCCATTGGTTTTCGTGCGATTTTACTGAACGTCGCGTGGGGCAGAATCAATGGACAGTTATCAAGCAATAACTACCGTTTGCTTCAATACTCTTCCTCTGATTATTTCCGTCAGAAAGAAACAAAGCCAGTGGAAATAGAGCTTGCTTAAAATTTTATCTTTTCATCTCTATTTTTTAATTTTTTTTTTTTTTTTAACACACAAGAAAAGCAAACTCGTTTTGTTGAGTCCAGTGATAGTGGTATTAAAAAGCTGGTCGCATATACTTATCCGCCGTCAGATCAACACTAGGGAGCTTTAGCAACGACGACGTCGACGGCAAAGAAAACGTCGTGTCGAAATCTAACTTTTCGTTTTTGTAACTCTTTCGAGGTTGTTCCGATGTGTTTCACTTGGAAAATGCTGGCGAACTATTTAGGGACTGTATCACTACGAACGGCGGAGAAAACCTAACGTTTGGTTATTTCACGTTGTTGTTTTACCGAGAACGGCAAAGAAATGTACCAAACTGTTAAACGCACGTGCAGGGCGATTGATTTTGCTCATTAAGCCTATTGTTTTCTGCTGTTCTCGTTGCCGTCGCCGTCGTCGTTGCTAAAGCTCTCTAGTAGCTTTTCAAAGAGCAGTTTTCGCACGATATCAAAAGAAACCCTATTCTGGTTTGCTGGCTGGTAATGTTCTTGGCTCAGAGACTGTCCTCATGATGTTACATTTTCTCTCGAAGCTTCGCTTCTAGGCCTTCTAACTTGGAGGGCAAAGTTATTAAATGCTGATTGGCTGAGACAGAAGGCATTTTTCATTAATTTTGGTATCTTGCCTGGGCGAATACCAAAATTTAGGAAACATTAAAATAGCCTAACTGCCAAAAAATTTTATAACTTCATTTATGGCAATATTTTTTAACAGGGTTGCTTTCATTTCTTTGACGTTGTTGAACAAAAATAACACTTGAGTGAAAACTGAAATGGCTTTCTACGAACGTACGTAACAGCGTGCAGTATTGACCTCATTAGATTTCTGAAAACACGCGTGAAATTAATCCTTAATTTTACTCGGCCCTATACGATTACCCATGCAAATATTCACTTTCCATACAGTCTCTCAGCAGTGGACATTATCAGCTGATATGCCAGCCGCCTGAAAGGGTTTGTTTACCTAATAAACTTGATTTTTAAGGGAGGAATAATGCTTTAACGAAACAAACTTTTCTATCCTTTGAATAGGGATCGATTTGTCATCTGGTAGACACAATAGACGCTTTTCAAGCTCTGTGCTGAATATCCCTGTGCTGAGTTCGATAGGGAGTATTTAAACTGCATTTCCTCGTCTTCTCATTATTAATAAGATATTTTCTTTTCCGTTTTCTTTAGCTGTAAGTCCCTACACAACAGCTTTAAAAGTTCAACCCTGTGGAGTAAGAATTCAGTAAAGTACAGAAACTGTTCTCCTCGCGTTCTTGTTATTTATTAAATATTTTCTCTTTCTTATCCTTCAGCCATAACTGCTTACACTACAGCTTTAAAGACTTCCATTACAGACCAAACGGAGTTCCAACCCAAACTGCTAGCCTCTCACACCATCTCCAACGCGAAAATGGATGAAATATTCACTAATCTTCTCATACAACATGGAAGAAAACGCCTCACAAAGAATGACGAGACATATTCAAGGAGTGAAGACCTTGAGTATTTCGGAAAAGTCAGCGGTACTCCAGTTAAGCACTGCGATGAAATATTTCTTGGCACGAGTAGTGATCAGGAGAATCCTAATTCTATTCTTGTCGTTGGAAAAGCAGGGATTGGGAAATCTCTGTTTTGCCAAAAGGTGATTCGCGATTGGGCCAACAACAAATTATTCCAAGCAAGAGAAAACACTAGAATCCCAAATTTCAAATTTGCGTATTTGCTTACTTTCCGTCAATTGAATTTGCTTGAAAGTAACTTTGTGACCTTAAGAGAATTTTTAACCCGTTCTTTGGTTTTAGATCACCATTGTAACATTGATGAACACATATTTGAGTACATTGTAAATCAATCCGGAGAAGTTTTGATTATCCTTGGCGGCTATGACGAGTATTCCCAGCAAGATTACATCGCTGGAAACTCGGAAGAACAGTATCCAAATGACTTTTGTTGTCAAATGCCAGTGGCTGCATTATGTTCAAAACTCGTCAAAGGAAAAATACTGAAAGGGGCTATCGTTATGATTACCTCACGGCCTGATGAATCGGACAAGTTAGGAGGAATCTGTCTTAGACGGCATGTGGATATTACTGGATTTTCGTCAGCACAGGTCAAATAGTACATTGAAAAGTACTTCGAGAAAGACGTAACGACGAAGAACGCTGTACTTGAACATGTCATGAACAATGAGAACCTTGTCAGTTTTCATATTCCTATGCTCTGTTATCTGTTGTGCTTCGAGATGGAGTATACTCTAAACGAAACAAGAAATCCTCGTGACCTTCCTGTCTCAACAACCGACATTTACACAAAACTTATTGATATTTTTTAACTTAAGCACTGCGCCGACTCAGAATACAGACAGAAAGAAATTCCTGAACAATTCAAGCCTCTTCCGGTCATCAAAATCACATTAGAGAAATTATCAAAACTAGCGGCTAAACTGCTGCTTGAAAATAAGCCAACTTTTGATGAAAGCGAGATAGAAGGCGAATTTGAACTATAAGAAGTCAACAAACTGAAAGATAGCGGTCTTCTTTACTGTGGTCAGCCTTGTAGGACTGTATTGATTACAGCCACGAAACATTTCAGCTTCACACATCTTACTGTCCAAGAATTCTTGGCCGCACGTTGGTTTGTAAAGGAAAATCGCATCCCAGAGGAGTGTTGCTCTGAAATGATTTTCCAATTCATGGCTGGCATTCTGTCAAGTGAGGGAAACGAGGAACGGATTGAAGAGTTGTTGAACAGTCCCCTAGTTTCAGGGGATAATACTGGATTTATTAAAGCAAAGTTACTGAATGAATATCAGGACAAAGAATTCGCCAAAAAGTTCATCAGGAATCATCCCCAAACATTCTGTAGTTCAAAAGGCGTCATGTATTTTGATGGTTTATCTGATGCAGACAACATTGCAATGTTATTTGTATTGGACGTTATCAGTGAACTACATAAAGAGGAAGCTGGAAAGGCAAAACACAAATGTTCTGATAAGTTCGTCGGAGTTAAGATGTTGAAACATAACTCACCGCAGGTGTCACTATCTGGAGTACAACGAATCTGTAATTCACTGATCAATGAACACTGTCTTGTGTCTGAACTGCAATTATCAAATAGTAACTTGACTGATAAATTTGTTGATGTTATGAACAGATTAGTGGTAAGTAAGCTAACTACACTAAATCTGAGATTTAATGAAATCACTGATACCGGTGTTGCCAGTCTATGTGAAGCTTTACAGCACCAAATCAATCAATCAATCAATCAATCAATCAATCAATCAATTTATTTAACGTGGTCAGAACGCTTAGCTAAAAGCTAGTTTACAGGTACGCCACGAAATAAAAAGAAAAAAGGAAATTATAAAGCCTTGTGAAGGTATATAAATTTAAATAAATTAAGAATTAAGAACTAGAATATATAAAATGTAAAATGTAATCATTAAAAACAGGCTAATATTAAAATATAAGAATTTAATAATGTAGTCACCGAGTTGAAATATAATTAAAGATAGATCCTCACCGCGCTAGAGTCCCGTGAGATCTAATGTTTTTCAGTAATTTTTAAAACTAGTGTCTGTATCTTTCGAGACTCGTCCGGTAAAGCGTTCCATAGTTTCGATGCAGCATATCTCCATGATCTTAACCCGAAGGTTGTTGATTTTACTTTTGGGAGGTCCAGTATTGTGGTGCCCCTAAGATTATAAGTGGAGCACCTAACTGTTATAAGATCACGTAAGCTTTTTGGTCCTGCATCACTAGTTAATATCTTAAAGACAGTGGACAAAATTTTCGCTAATCGCTGTTCACGAAGACTTGAGAGACCGATACGCTTACAAAGTTCCTCATAAGGGGAGGACTTATCTCTAAAAACAAAACGGAGCGCACGTTTGTTCACCAACTCTAAGTTGTCAGCTGACTTCTTATTACAGAAGTGCCACGTTTCGGAGCAGTAATTAAAGTGTGGTAAAATGAAGGCTTTATAAAGATCCCTTCTAGTCTCAAAAGACAACATTTTCTGCATCCTTTTTAACACAGCCACCTGTTGACTGACTTTTCTACATATTTTAGCAATGTGCTTTTCAAAATTCAATTTATCATCGATTGTCACGCCAAGAAGTTCCATTGTGTTGGATATGGGAAGTGGTGACTCCTCACACTTAAACACTGGTTCATCAGTTCCTTTGTGTTTTCCCAACACCATTGCCTGGTATTTTGAACTGTTCCTCTTCATACCATTACGCGCGAACCATATATCAGCACTAATAAGATCGTTGTTGATTGTTTCTTCAATTTTGGAGAGTTGATTGTCGGCGTAAAAGATTTGAGTGTCATCAGCGTAAGTGGACAGAGTGCACTTCTCGATGACATATGAAAGATCGTTCATGAAGATGTTAAATAGTAAAGGGCCGAGGATGGATCCCTGTGGTACACCATTGCAAATAGGTTGCCAATTGGAAAGTGTATTCCCTAGTCTCACTCTTTGGAATCGATTTGATAAATAATCTTTTATCAGGGTGGTTGTTGCTTCATCTGCTCCATATTCTTTTAATTTCAAAACAATCAGTTCATGAGGTAAGGTGTCAAAGGCCTTGGACAAGTCCATAGAGACCAGACCGATCAATTTGTTGTTATCAATTTCTTTTTTCCATTGTTCGGTTAGACTAAGAAGTGCTGAGTCGCAGCCGTGATATTTCCTATAAGCAAACACATATTTGTGATAAATTTCTTCAAAATACGGGCTTATTCGGCAATGAACAATTTTTTCGAAAACCTTCGATAAAGCTGGCAGAATCGTTATCGGCCGATAGTTGGTTTTTAATAGGCTGCAGTCTTTTTTGAGAATTGGAGTGACCTCGCCAAGTTTCCACTGTTGTAAACTAACCACACTAGATGTGGTGCGTAATAAAATCAGTGATATCGGTGTTGCCAGTCTATGTGAAGCTTTGCAGTATCCAAGCTGTAAGCTAACCACACTAAATCTGGCGCGTAGTAAGATTACTTATACCGGTGTTGCCACTCTATGTGAAGCTTTGCAGCATCCAGGCTGTAAGCTAATCATACTTAATCTAGGGGGTAATGAAGTCACTGATACCGGTTGTTCCAGTCTATGTGGAGCTTTACAGTTTTCAAGCTGTAAGGTAACCACACTATATCTGCATGATAATATGATCACTGATACCAGTTTTGCCAGTCTGTGTAGAGCTTTACAGAATCCAAACTGCAAGTTAACCACACTGGCGCTGCCTGAGTCTATTAATCATGAATGGCGGGAAAGTCTGCAAGCTAAAACTCAGAGACACCGACCATCTTTACACCTGTCTTTTTATTAATGTTTTGTTTTTTTAATTTCAATCGATTTTTATAGTTCAACAAAAGAAATGCAGGCAATAAAAATCTTAATTTGGGGTCAAAGAGACTTATAAGGTAGTTTAAGTATTTCAATAATCGGAGTGAAAAGTAACGCTCAATGAAAATACAACCGCAAAGATTTTGTAAGAAAGTTTTACTGGCTACATTTTCGTCTATACAGTCCGCCATGACATTTATAAAATAACCAGAGTAAAGCGCGCGCTCTGAATGGTCAATTCAGCATTTGCCCATGGACGAACGCTGTTGACGTGAGCAAATGCAGACTAGTTTTCCGCGCGCGCTTGTTTTTTCTTGTCACTTAAGATTTGTTAAATGAAAGAAAACTCTTTTGCTACAATGTAACGATGTGATCTGATAAAACAAATGGTAAACGCCACAGCGTACACTATTGTGTTAAGGATGCACTTGGGAGGTTTGCTAAGCACTCAGGAAGCTACTCGCTCTCGGCTATCGCCTCGCGCGACTCTTACGCTTCTTTCTTGCTTAGCAACCTCCCGCGTGCATCCATAGCTCAATAGTGTACGCTGTGGTGTTTACTATTTGTTAAGTATCAATCGTTGCATAAATTAGTCACCCTCATTTGAGTTGTCCAGCTTTGCTAGGTTATATTCCAAAAAATTACATGCAGAGGTGTGTATTGACAGATAAAGTGAGAGGTTAGATTTTTCGTTTAAGAACCCAGCTTATGTAGTATACACCGCGAGTTTTGATGACCTTTTAGGAGTTAGTTGCCGGGCCGTATCCGAAATTATACTGGATTACAGATTGGACAATTAGGGTCGGTTTTTTACACGTTGTGTAACCCAATCCGCGATTATACGCAAGCAGTGATCCTCAGAGATTCTAAGAGGGTTTGTTTAATTAAATTAAGGTCCTTTTACTATAACCTTTTGGCCCTCTTGACACTGTTCATAAAAATAAATGTTCAAATGAAAGTCTCGGCTAAATTGTAGATGAATTTTGTGAAAGACGTTTAAACTTCGTTTAAATAATCGACCCTCAATCTTAGGTCTCACTTAATATCTCGGCTCGGCTCTGTTTATTAGCGCAGCTTGACTAAGACAAAAAAAGTGGTGATGGGGAACAGTTTGAATAAGATAGACGTATCTTTTTTAATTTAAACTGTGTAGCTGGCACTCTAGAGTGACGAGGACTCGGAGGGAACAAAATCTTTCTCTCTGTTGCAAAAATGTATCACGCTGCATTATAGATGTGCAAGAAATTTAATTAGAAAACTAAATATGACATCTTGGAGTATCTTTAACCTGAGCAACTCCGCTCTTCTGCACAAGAACTCGGGCGGCCCCTGATAGAACTTTAGAATGATGCCAAATAATGCTACTAGCATTGCCCAATTACATTCCAAGTTATGCTGAGGATTGTGCTACTTTCTTTTTTTAAATAAATGCTTTCAAATAAGAATCCCGAAACAATTCAAAATTACACTTTTGTTTTTAATAAAGCGCAATGTAATCTTTATCTTGAGTTGCTCACTAGCTCTGACAAAACATAAAAACACATTTATTATGTTTTGACATTTTGTTCCCTGTGAAAGCGGAATCTCGGATCGATTTAATCTTTACTTTCGGTATGCGCAGTCCTTTAGACGACGAACAATGCAGTATTGCAGTAACCAATTCTTCGCCCAGGACATTGCAAAATTGAAAATAGTCTGAACCACACGTACCGAGCTTGAAAATAATGAAACTTAAAGATCAGCCATGTCATGACTCTGGTTATGTTCCTTTCGATCAAAGAAATTAAGAGTATATTGATTATGCTTACAGTGCTAGTTTAATAAAAGTGGAAGAATTTTGTTGGTTGTTTTCAAATTATGCCAGAAATTGCGCGGGGACAATCTACAAGAGCCTACCCCCCTGGGAGGGAGAGGGGCAGTTGAGGTGCGTAAAAAATTAGTACAAAAAAGAGGCAATGAAGTTATACAGGGGTTAAAAGCCAATCCTCAGTTTTGTAATTTTAACAATTAATTTTTGACAAAAGGGAACTAAATCACAGGGCTATTGACCAAAACCAAGTTCTTCGAGATATTGAAGACTTATTACGTGTATGGATAGAGCAGTGCAGAGACTGTAAGTCATTTTATTGCGGAAAAAAGAGGACGACAGGGGGAGGGGAGGGAGGGGGTGCGTGTTTGGTCAAAACTGATAAATGAAAGGATAAAGGCTCAGTTAGAAGCACGTTCTTGAAGTTTGGATTGAAACCAATAGTCTAAGAAGAGTTAGCACTGAACACTTATTGTATCTGTTGCCTTCAACAGAAATAATCATCTACCGTTACAGGTTGATTTTCCATTGGTGCAGCTTTAGATAATCAATAGTTACCAGGGTGGTTTATTATTTTTTACAATATTTTGTTATAAAAGTTTACACCTCATAATTAATCCAATTAACAATTAATTTGTTATAATCAATACGATCGTCAATACGGCGCTGTACCGAAATCCTCTACGACCCTAGCTTTGTTGGAAATGTTTCATTGCGAGATGAATGCCACAGATGGCAACGGCTCTTCTGTTAGAATTATCTTGTTTGATTATAGGAAAGCCTTCGACCTGATTTATTACAAGATCCTGATCGCTAAACTATGTACTTTGAACTTGCCGCACTCCATCATTATTTGGATTATCGATTCCTTACCAACCGCACCAAAGAACAAAACTTGCCAAAGGATGCGTATCTGAATGGGGTTTGGTGCCCTCTGGTGTTCCTCAGGGAACTAAATTGGGCCCATTGCTCTTCGTCATCATGATCAATGACTTGTCAATTATCGGCGCATTATCATGGAAGGACGTAGATGACAAAACAGTTTCCGAAATCATTCTCAAAGGCCAGCCGAGTAATGCTCAAGAATATGTCGATTCCGTGGCGGAATGGTCCGTTGACAACCGGTTCCAACTGAACACCAAAAAGTGTAAGGAAATTCGTATATCATTCTCTAAGAACAATGCCGATCTACCGCCTTTATTCATTAACGGCCATGAACTTGAAATTGTTCAGAATGCCAAACTACTTAGAGCGACTATTACAAACAATCTTTCTTGGAACTTACACATTAACGAAACCATCAAGAAAGCGCCTAAACGACTTTATTTTCTTAGCTTAAACGTGCCAGGGTTCCTACATCGGACTTAGTAAGATTCTACACATATTGGATTAGATCCGTCTTTGACTATGCTTTACCGCTTTGTCATTCATCTCTGCCTAGTTACCTAATTAATGACTTAGAACGAGTCCAGAAAAGAGCTCTATCAATTATTTCCCCTCACTTATGTTTCAACGAATCGTTAGCATTATTAGACTTGGATTCACTTTTCGACCATCACAATTTTTTATGGAATTCACTTTTTAATAAAATCCTACACGACAAAGAGCATAAACTACACCACCTGCTTCCCCCAAGACATTCGGCTCTAAATACAACTTAAGGCAAAGCCGAGTGTTTGATATTAGTTACAAAATCAACCGCACCACCGCACCAAGAACAGTTTTTTAACTTTCCATGCAATTTAATTAATAATAATATGTATGAATTTTAAGTTGTATATTTTATAGAATATTTCATCTCCAGTAGTTTATAGAACATTTTAGCTACACAGTTATTGTACGTAATTCAGCCAGTGGCTACCGTATGCATGAACTTACCATTGAAGTATCTTAGCTTATCTTTACGCTCCTCTACAACAACTTTTTTGACATACGCAGGCGATTAAAACAAGTTTTTTACTATTTCAGTTCGTGCAGTGCTGTTCACTACTTTATCATTCTAAAATTGTAATTTCTTTTAAACAAGGAATATTAAAAAAGCAGTCATAGATAAAAAAAAAAACAAAACAAAACAAAAAAAACATAAGTGTAAGTATTCGCCATTGTACATTACGCTGTTCCATTTGCGGTTTGTATTTTTGGTGGTTTCGGCGAGATAGTGATCTGCTGGGGGCCATGACGTCATCGAGTGTGAAGAATTGCGCGAAACCATCACATTGTGTGGTCGCTGTGTTAAAGAGCCTTCACTTCGCTCTGCCGTAAAGCAGAGCCAATTCGGTGCTTAGTGTTTCACCGTTGAAGTAAAATGCTACTACTTCAACTAAAACTTAAAACATCGAATAAGGTCACCAAGTGCTTAGGAGTAGAGATGATTAATGATCAAAATAGTGGCATTAAAAATGATCCGATAATTATCAAAATATGCGAATTATGCTAGCATTGATACTTGGCAGAAATTATGCCAGTTTGCTCAAATTATGCCAAAAATTATGCTAGCATAATCTATAAAGACCTAGTAGCAGCTTTTTGGTGTACCCATAAATTCCAAAATTCCCCGTGTCACAGGCTAGCTTGAAGGACACCGCGGAAATACGTTTTCGTGACGTCACAGTAACTGGTCAGTGGTCATCAACTTTAGGCTGCCAAGCGCTTCCATATGTTTGTAGACTGAGTTCGATGAAGACATCGGCTTTTTGCGTGGTTTTAAGTTAGAAAATATGCATGATACTTCGCCTTGTTTGTTATATTTGATCCTTTGAATGGGCTTTTAATACTAAAACCACGTCTTAACAAATAGCGGTAGAGGGGAGTAATTTTGTTTGGAGTTGTGTGCTGTTTGCCGACTTAGGCTGGCCGTCCAGTTACGAAGCGCGATCTTGGCTCTTCAGTCGCCCTCGCCTTCAGAATTGTCAAAAACAGCGATAGTTATCCAGAAAAAGCAGGAGATTAGTTCTGTAAGATACTTTTCCAGTGAGTCTGAAGACTGGTTGGATTTTTAAGTGTTATTAGCATGAAGTGATACAGGTAATTGTGTTGTGAAAATATTCATACACTCAGTTTGAGCCGACATGCGGTGCCTTTTCATTTTGGTAATTATTCGCTTAGATGAGAATTTTACCTTTATAGACTGATTTTTCGCCATTCCACCCTTCTGATTTTCTGTGCCTTTAAGAACGGGTGCGCGTAATCAAAATATGAAAACATTTGTTCATTTCATACTTGCAGTTTTATCAACAAGTTATCTCGTGAACAGGCACAACCAAACGTACTAAAGACATGTAATAGAGATCAACTATCAACTGCTGTCAATAAAGGCTTAATTCAAATATTGCATATTTTCAGCGTCCTCAATCAATGGCCTTTATAATAATCTTTGTCGAGCCTTAGCGCAGCAAATAATTCACAATTTCTTCGATTTCCGCTTCCTTTGTAAACATCACTAAACAAGCGTTATTCTATTGCAACAACAGCTACTTTAATTTCCCAAACAGCTCTAATTGTTTTACACGAAAGCATTTTCGATGAAACCCACTTTATTATTATTATATTTTTATAACTCAGTCATTTGAAACTTTTACAGGCACATGTATGTTTACCTGAAGTCTATTCCACTATCTTGTATGTGCATTGTATTAATTTATGCAAATAATCAACTACTCTTCTTCCATTCATTTTAAGATTAGCTCTGCTTTGCTTTACATACACATCACATGCTCTGCCACTGTAAGGATAATTATGATCCCCATCAGTAATATTACATCATATCCCTACAGAACATTGTTATGAAACATTCCTATTTGACTTGTAGCCATTTTCTTTCAAGGTGGCAAAACATATGTATACTGCTGAAATTAGTAAGAATTTCTTATTGACTACAACTAGTGTAGCCATACCAGTGCTCCCCTCCCCAGTAATAAGTTGGGAAAAGGACATTTGTATGGTGCTATCATTGTTTACGTTTGGGAATATCCCATCCCTGATTTTTATATGACTGGATGGGCACAGCAGTACACAGGCTAATTACAAGCTTTTGGTTACTCCTCATGACTTAGTGTTAACTGGGAATTGACAGCTGACTTAATCTAATCAATTTTCTCCTGAACATTTTTAACAAACAACTTTGACTTCAGAAATACTTCTGATAAGTTCCCTCTGACATTTCTAATTTGGAAGATTAATCATCATAATCATTATGTTCTTTCCACCTCCATAAACACCCAACATAAGTTCTTTGTTTATAATTCAGGCAGCTTCTGAATATAAGAAATCAAGCTTAGAAGATAGTTGATTCATTCAAGGCTGTTGCAATATGAGAAAAGACAATACAGTGCTTTAGTCACATAAATCGATTAGATTATATTATTATAATTATTTTACCTTACAGTACTTTTGTTTTTTAAACATTAATTTGTTTTTTTAAACATTTGTTTTCTAGTAGTACCATGATGGTAATGTTACTTTGTGAATCAGGGAGCTATATAAACCAGAAGTATTCTGTTAGCTTACTACATTTTATGTTGCAGATGGCAGTAAGTTAGTACAGAAAAAAAAGAAAAAGCAAGAAGAAATAAATAAAATAAAATGATTAGTGAGGGAAGAACAGTATAAAAAAAAGACATACTACAAGTTATTCATAATTGTGATGGGAAACAAATACTTGTTGGGAAAGTAAAATTATTGCTCAGAAGAGAAATTACAGCTTAGAAAAAAAAATACAAACTGAGGTGGAAAGTGAAAACTTAATTTATTACCATTACAATGGACATTTTGTAATTAAGCATACCTCGGTTCATTCTTCCTCTGGTTGAGCCAATTTTTATGTTTTTGGGGGCTTCAGTCCTATATATGTTACAGTCATAGGTTTTTGGCCAAGTGGGAATAGGGTGTCCGTGCTACACGGGCATGTTTCGTCTTCTCGGCGAATCTGACCGGAATGCCGTTGACATGCCGATTTAGACGGTTCAAGCCACTGCTTTACAAACCTGATGGTGCAGCGTCCTCGGATCACCGCTTCGGCCATTCAAAAACCGTCTCATTTTTAGCTTTAGTGCTCATGCTCTTCTATAAACAAAACTTAGTTGCGACGGAGCCGCCAGCGAAAAACAACAATTTCATATCGTGTGCAACTTCAGTTCGGCTTTGGCAAATTATATAATTGAGCTTGAGAACTATCCAAAAGGTGAATGGAGTTTCAAAGCTAAGTTTACAGTATTCTTTCTAAGTTTTGCCTTTTTACGCTGTCGATTTGACTCACGGCGAAAACATTGTAAAAGTTAACGGCATTTTATGGTTTCGTTGAGGTATCCGCTGACCACTAAAATACCGTATCGTGCCTTAAAAAACGTATTTCCGCGGTGTCACCTTGAAGGAGGAGTCAAATATATCTCCCAGTCTCTCCTTTACACTTGCTAACTAGGACTGGTAACCAGTCTGTCGGCTCAGTGAAGTCTTGATTGAAACATGGCTGTTAATTTGTTGTTCGAGTTGGCTGCGGTTAAACTCTACTTTAAAAGGCTAATTTAGTGTTTCTGAGCGGCCAATTTTTGTCAAGGTAAAGCAATTCATGCACTTTACACTTTTCAGCTTGATTCCTGTAATTACAAGAGAGGAAATCGTGAAAACTCGTGGATTAGTGCTTCGGTCAGCACTTCCTCTTTCCTGGAGACGTGTTTTTATTTTCGTATTGTTGCTCTGAGTTGTATAATTCATTTCTCTATATTTTTCAACGTTGATTCCCCAGTTATCTTTTGTTTTAGTGAATTCAATCGGCCATTTTCCAGTGCTGGAAAATTATCGGATATTTATCGATTGTCATCAAATTGTTTGATGAGCCTGTCAGGTGACCATTATATTCTAAACATTTGCTTAATGCTGTATGATATTTTAAGCAGTTTGGTTTTAAACTCATGACAGCTTTGTTACAGTTGATTTTTTGTAATATCATCGACAGTAATTAAAGCATATCCTTACAGGAGACATTTCCTCATGGCTTCTGCCACTCCATCGAATCCTTCTACCAAAGAAACCTCTAATTATGCTCAGCTGTGTCGCCTTCTCGTCGATGTTGGATCATGTATATTAAGGGAGATCTTTGACAGGATATGTCCACCAGAAAACCTTCAGACTCTTCTGACTGATGCTACAAATCATGCAAAATTGCAAACACTGCGAAAGAAAAGAGTCCTGAGTACCTCCCAGTGGGGGAAACTGTATCCTGCTGTGAAATCGTCAGTTTCCTCTAGACATTTTGACAGTTCCCTACTGCTACTTCTTCTGAGGAACATTTGGGGCCTGGCCTTCCCTACCTCTGGCAGGGATGACCTTCCCCTTGTAACAGACACCACTCCAGCAGCTGACATCACTCGCATCAAGATCCTCAGAGACAAAGTTTACAGCCATGTTACCAGTAGTTCAGTTGATGATCCAACCTTCAGTTCCTACTGGAAAGACATCAAAGACACCTTTCAGTGTATTGGAGGGGCCTGCTATCAGGATACCATCAATGATCTTGAAATTGATTGTATGGATGCCGATCTTGAGGAACATTACCAAGAGCTTTTGAGAGAGTGGCTGAAGGATGAACACTGCATCAGAGACAAATCACATGAAGATGAAGTGGTAAAAAAGGCCAGAAAGGAAGGTGACCTGGAGGATTCCATTGAGATATCTGAACAAAGTTCAGGGAAGGAAGGTTTGTTTGATTTACTTTTGTTGATTTGAAGTCTTTTTGATGATGTGAGATATAGTAAATTGTGAAATAAGAAGAATTTCTCCCAAAATTTCTGTTCGAAAAGTCACACCAACATGTACATGCAAGTGAATTTTTGTTTTTTTTTTCTTGATGATGGAAAGTTATCTTATTTTGTAAAAAACTCATAGCTAAGATATAATTTTGTACTGAAGATGATGAATTTGAAGCCTAATTATTTAAGGGAAAGATGATGTTACTCAGCAAATGACACAGGCATGCATACTAGGAAAAAAATGGGAGCACAAGGAGTTTTTTTCTCCATGAGTATGCTGGTGAAATTTGTGTCCTGTTTTATCTGTTGGTGTGGGCATAATTGAGGTTATTTCATGGTTGATGAGCGCGTACGATTTTTATTCACAATGAGTGAATAAAAATCATACAGGCGAACTAACTGTTAAATAACTTATTTATTATATACATACCGAGATTCATAAGTGAACAGAACTCAGAGATAAACATATCTTTACTTTCTTTCAAAGGAAAGTAATGCGCGGTCAAGCCGCCTTTCAGGAGTTGCACTGAAATTGTTTCCTTCTAAAATACTTCTTTACATCTTTACATCTCAATTATTAAGCGAAGATGCCTTTAAAAGGCAGAACTAGGTAGAATAAATTAAGACATCCTGAAAATAATTTATGTCTAAATAGTTCTATGGAAGTTCAAAATTTTGAAATAAAGAAGTGAAAACCCGAGACTTACCTTGGTTCATTTGTCTCGTTTTGCCTTTTAAAACAAGAAATTTGTGGAACAGAGCGACATCATGTTTGGTCTTTCTCTTGGTGTTTTCATTTTTGTGTCTGTGTATGAACTCTTCTACTGATGAATCTAGGCTCTGGAAACAGTTAGTCTGATTTGAAGCCATCTTTCTAAAGAAAAATGCGCCTAAGCTCTAAGAAATGTGCTATTTTTCAGTCAAGAGGAGCGGCAAGCGAGCGACACAGTTTTGTTCACTAGTGGAAATAATGATATAGCCAATCAGAATGTTGATACGTCATTTTTCACTGGTGAAAAAAATCATATGACCATGCAGCTGGCTCTTCTAGGGCGAAGAGACTATTTTAATCTCCATGCTATTTGGTGCGTAAATCTCGGTATGAAATATAATAGACTGTTTTATGCATGGTCAAGGACTCATTGATACATGTATATTATTGATAACTGGTTTTCTATTCTCTTTCTATGTTGTCTTTGATTTCATGTGGATCAGCTAATAACTTGTAATGAATGAATGGAAAAAATATTAAAACTCCATTCTTTGTATTCAGAGACAGTACTAGTGTCAGGGGAGAATAGATCAGCACAGAATAGTAAAGCCAGCCCACCAAAGCTCAGTGTTACACTTCCACTGATGAGTGATCTTCCAGACACCTCTTCTGATTGGAGCAAATATGTCAAACTCCCTGTTGATATTCTGTTATTAACAGTGGAGGACTGTGAGTTCTTAAGCTGTTTTGCCTACCTGAAGGAACCCTTTAAGAGTTACCACAACAGTATTGGCTATGTGTACTTTGGCTGCATGGGTGATGATCAAGGAAAGAAAATGAAAATCGCATTGATGAGGTGCTTCAAAGGTTCTGATGTTCCTGGGGGCTCTTTGTCTGCGACAAAAGATGCCATCTCACTCTTGAGACCCAAGGCTATTATTTCTGTTGGTGCCTGCAGTGGTTTGAACAGCAGAGAGGCTAAGCTAGGAGATGTGGTTGTTTCAGCAAAGCTGATAACAGCTGCACACAAAACTCCCCCCAGCAGAGATATTGGTAACTTGATCAAACATGTGGCTGATGGGTGGAAGGCACCTTTACAAAATGCTGATGAATATAATGCCAAAGTGCATTGTGATGGAGTGGTTCTAAGTATCTCAGAGGCAAACAAGGACATGATTGGCCAACATCCTGAAGCAATTGCAGTTGAAATGGAAGGTGGAGGTGAGAATCATAATAATTAGAATAGTTGATGAGTCAAGGATCTTTGCACATGTAGCAATTGTTTTGAAAAGTTGTGCTCTGGAATTCTTCTTGCTGGCCCAAGAAATAGTGTATATCACACAGTATGCCAACTTTGCAGGAATTATATTTTGTATTTTTAGTGATTTTGTGTTGGGCTAGAATAGGGCAGGAAGATGTTTTTAGCATTTGTAAATATATGTCAAAGTCATATATTTGAACTGCAGTTAAAGAATGAGTATGAGAGCGATCTTTGCAGTAACAAACACCACTTAAGCAGTAGTCAGGGGTTCAAATGCTGTGCTAGCCTGAATGTTTTTCAGGCCTAATTTTCACTACTGCTTAAGTAGTGTTTGTTACTGCGAAGATCACTCTCATACTTGAAGATGTTTTTATCATTGAAGGTGACTGAGATGTTTTCTAATTAATTGAATTTATTGTGTTCCATCAGGATGTCATAAATTGTCAAACATTTGTCATGAAAGTATAATTTTATTGTGACATAGTTTTGAGCTTGAGATTAATAGTATCACAGCCCCAGTTGTCAACCCTTGAACTCCCATGATTGACCAAGACTGAATTTCTCCTTAAAATATCAATACAATATCAAGCAGACATCAAGGAATGAGAATAGAAAAATATCAACCAAGGGGTTATTAGTTGATCCAAAACCAAATTCTCTTTACTAACCTCAGAAGAATTCTATGGCAGACAGTCAGGAGAATAACTATGTATTTAGGTCTTGGGAGTGAAAGAGTTAAATCTCAATAACAAAGGTTTTTCTTTTGAGAAATGTACAATGTTACTATTAAACGATGGGAAGCCTGACAAATAATTTTACTGTCTTGGTGTACATGTTTTTCTTAAATTACTGGTTGAGAAAATAAGTCTGGTACTAACCCCTTTTTGTGATGTGGGTGTTTACAAACAGCTAACGTGTGAATCCTAGAGTGTGAATCCCAGTAAACTTTTTTTTTTGGAAAAATCGTCTGAAGGATGCAAAGAAAATTTGCTAGACAAATATAGGTATCACACAATGCCAATTTTTTTTCAGGAGTGTTTGCAGCAGCCCATGATTTTAAGACAGAATGGGTGGTAGTCAAGGGCATCAAAGACTTTGCAAATGAAAGGCAGTCTTCAAGTGAGAAATGGAAACAAATTGCTTGTGTGATGGCGGCATCTGTTGTGGCCAACATTTTGAGTGATCCAGTCATATTCCAAGATTGGCCTCACTATAATGCGGGTACATGGCTTCCTTTCTTAACCTTCCTTTCCATTTGCAGGAAGAGATCTGATTAAGATCTGTCTGTTTCCTAGTTATTCAGTTAAAGTGTTGGAAAAGAAAATCCGGTTGCATTCATTTCCCTCTTCTCTCAATTCCAAGGTTCCATGAGTTTAAAAAGGCCTCTTTGTTCTTTGAGGAGAAATTTGTGGGTGCAGTGGTGGATGTGACCACTGTGGCGAATGACAACTTATTCCATATCCCAGGAGAAATTTGTATTACATATTGAGAGTGGGTTATATTACACAGCCAAAACATGGCCCGTAAATTAGCAAAATTGTTTTTAAGTGAGTTGATATAACATTATCTTTCAGGGACAATTTGCAATACATCAACATGTCTCAAACCCCCAGAAATTTACATTTATTTACCTGGTACTGCATTCACTTTTGCACCATGTTTGAATGTTAAATTCATCTGATACTATTTTCACAGAAATTAATCAATTGTTAAAGTGCCTTTATATCAGAAATGGTTCAAACTTAAAACATTTTATTTGTGAATTATTTCATGTAGGTACCTGCAGTGAATCACACAAACCAGGTAAGGTTAAGAACTTGTTTTCGTGAGTGAGAATGCTCTTCTTAGTTTCAAAGCTGGCTATGAATTATGTACTTAGCAGAACTGTGTAACGATGAGTGTATCACGAAGTGAAATGAAATAACTCTTTATTCACGATTCAACTAAAAAGTGAAAAGGAGATAAAAGAGGTTATCCCTTTCTAGTTTGGATTGTATCAGTCTATTCAGATAAGCAGTTGAGCTGACATTGGAAAGGGTATAACACCTAAAGAGCAGAAATTATATGAAACAAATTAAACCATTACGAATGTAGTTCAAATATATTTGGCTATGTAAATGCCACAGGAACCCATTACCATAGAAACCCGAAACAACAGATATTTAAGATGGTAAGCCTGTGGTTCGTTTGAGCTTTTTTACGGGACTGACTTAAAGGGAATGTACGGTCTAGAAAAAGTTTACCTCAGTTAGAAGACTTTTTCCGCAGGAGTTCGAAAATAACTGCCATTTTGTCCAGTTTGCTTTGTAGTAGCGATAAGAGGGCTTTGAAGTTTTCTATTTTTACAACTTTCATGGTTAGAAAAACGCTATCTTGAATATTACGTCAGTTTTTGTTCAGCGCTTTGTCCTTATTGACCTGTTTGACTTTTGTGAAAATAGTTTCTGGTACTCCTAAAAGTTGAAATGAGGTGAACTGTCGTGTGGTTGAATGTCAAAATACATACTAAAATTCAAAAGGAAAACTTGTAAGCTTTGATATGCTACGGGATAGTGAAATATTAAAGAAAAGTTTCCCGACAAAAATAACCCGCGAGGACGGTTTGTCAAACCCTGCAAAACCTCAGAACTGCCAAAACGAAGACTTCCAGCGAGATATACAGGCATGTAAGTTTTCCTTGTTAATACTCGCTTCGAACTGAAAGCTTTGCTTACCTTTTGCATATTCAACACAAATTTCAGTTATTTATTCTATGAATTTTTCAAACCCTTTTATTGTAAGCGAATAAATTGAAGCTCGAAATGGTGGTACAAATTGGTAAATTCTCAGTCGCCACCGTCGACCCAAGCCCATTTTCAACATCGTGCGCTTTTCCAAGCAGTGTAGAAGTACATCTTGTCTTTCCTAAGTCTGTTGTGAGTTCACCGGGTAAATTTTCTTTACTCCGTCAGTCGCATTCTCCTGCGAAAAAAGGCTGTTCCAAAAACGCGGAGTGCGGAGTCTAAGAAACAAAATTAAAATAAAAAATTAAAAGAATAATTAAATACATAAATAAACTAGAAATAGAAATTTACAAAATAAAAATAATACTCATTAAAAAATTCACCGCCTGAAGTGGACTGTTCATATGGTATATTTAACTGAAGATCTTCATAGTTAGCAGTTCACTTTTACGGAAAAAAAAAGTTAAGAACAGTCCAGTTTTGACCATGTCTATCTAGAAAATGTAAGAAATTACACCTACGGTTATGCTGAAAGCCGTACTGCCTCAAAACAATCTCAAGCTTTGCTTTCCAAAACTAAACTGCCCGTGTGAATTAACTCTTAAACCATTCTCACAACTTGTCAACTGCTCGTGCTAAAGTTCTCGTAAAGTTCAAACTAAAACCTTGAAAGATACTCAGCGCTGAAAAATCGTAAGATAAAAAATGTAGATTGACAAATACAGAAACAAGTCAATACACAGGTGAAGTTACAATTTGAGAAGGCTGTTCCGAAAACGCGGAGTGCGGAGTCTGAAAAAATTAAAAAACTAAAAAATTAATAAAAGAATAATTAAATACATAAATAAATTAGAAATAGAAGTTTAAGAAATAAAGATAATAATTATTAAAAAATTCACGCCGCCTGAAGTGGACTGTTCATATGGTATATTTAACTCAAGATTTTCATAGCTAGCAGTTCACTTTTACGGAAAAACAAAAGTGAAGAACAGTCCAGTTTTGACCATGTGTAGAAAATGCGAGAAACTACACCTTTGGTTTTGCTGGAAAGCCGTATTGCCTCGAAACAGTCTCAAGCTTTGCTTTTCAAAAATAAACTATTTAATAAAAGAAATGAAATAAAAGTATATTGTTTCATGAGAAAGCGATTTATATAATACTCGTGCTTATATAGGTAGAAAATATACATTGAAGCTTACTGTTTCTGGTCGGCGTCGTCGACATCGCTGTCAGAGCTATCAATCACCAGAGGGTGTTCCTTATCTAGCGAAAAGTTGATAACGGAATCTAAGTATATGTTACATTTTCAAAGAACCAAAAGTAATTTGACAAAAACAAAGTTTTGCAGATAAATCAGTTTACTAACCTTGCCTTTTGTGTGACATCACTAAATCTAACAGGAAAGCGAGGCCAAGGAGTTGCACGTGATTATTGGCGAGACAGGTGGTTTGGTTAGGCTGCCCTGCAGTTAAATGGCTTTTTCGGGAAAACATTTTTTTTTATAATTTAATTTCTCAAAGTGCAACTTTGCCTGTGTATTGACTTGTTTCTCTATTTGTCAATCTACATTTTTTATCTTACTATTTTTCCGCGCTGAATATCTTTCAAGTTTTTTGGTTTGAACTTTGCGAGAACTTTAGGACGCGCAGTTGACACGGTTGTGAGAATGGTTCAAGGGTTAATTCCCACGGGCAGTTTATATTTTTGGAAAGCAAAGCTTGAGATTGTTTCGAGGCAGCGCGGCTTTCCAGCAAAACCGAAGGTGTAATTTCTTGCATTTTCTAGACATGACTGTTCTTAACTTTTTTTCCGTAAAAGTGAACTGCTAACTATGAAAATCTTGAAAATATACCATATGAACAGTCCACTTCAGGCGGCGTGAATTATATTTTTTTCTTAAATTTCTATTTCTAGTTTATTTATGTATCTAATCATTCTTTTATTTTTTTTTTAGACTCCGCACTCCGCACCCCACACTCCGCACCCCACACTCCGCACTCCGCACTCCGCACTCCGCACTCCGCACTCCGCACTCCGCACTCCGCACTCCGCACTCCGCACTCCGCACTCCGCACTGCGTTTTCGGAACAGCCGCGAAAATGGCTGTATGACATTTAATACATTGCCGGCAAATAAACAAGACAGACACGTTGGCGACAAATACAAATTATCCTTCGTTATGCAGGCTCCCATATTTCGCTATATCGTATCGATTGGACAAGATAAAAACAATATGAAAATATTTAATCTCTTCCAACCAACTACTTGACGTAATTATGCAGTGCTTATGCTTTCAAAAGAAATCGAAAGTTTCATTTTAACCTCAGTTATAGTGTGGTAAGCTAATGTAAACACTGTATGACAGAGGCGACTTTCTGGCGCGCGTCAAAAATAGCAAAGCTCTGCTTCTAACAAGTTGCGACATTTCAAACGGATGTTACTAAAACTGGGAACGGGGAACGGATGTCCAGCGGTAACCCAACTGAGAATTCAAAATGGCGGAGTAAACGATGTTTACAAACACTGATTTTATCGCTAGGTCGCCGCTTGCAGTGTAATTAGACGACTCGCTTTTATTTAACTATTGCTCAGGCGAAGCCACGAAGCCACGAAGCCAAGTATTCCGAGGCGAGAATTCGAAGTCGACGTTTCTGCAATGGCTGCCACCATTTGTTCTGACGTCTCTCTTTCTTTTTCCTTCCTGAAATCTGCATCTTTTGGCAGAGTTTGGGTATGTTGGTTGTTTGCATTGCCCAACGGCATTTTTTGCAGATAAGTAGCAAGGAGGTGATATCTTAGTTTAACAGAAATGAGCTAGGAAACGTAATAACCAGCCTAGTTATTAAAATTACTACATGCAGACATCTGCTTACCTTACCGCGAAATAACATCAGGAACATATCTTTGTATCGACCCATAAACTTCCATGTAAACAATAGAGAAATCAAACATTGACAGAACTTTTAATAACATTTAATTTAACAGGAAAACATTAGTTATGTCTTGAAGAATGTAGGCGTATGAATTCATATTCATGCTAATGCTTAATAATATTTACACTGCATTGATCATATTCAAGAGAAAGTGATTCCCATAATGGGCGTAAAAGTCATTCAGCTGTTTGCTTTACAACATTATTGACATTGCTAGGTTGTAACGGTGAAGATATTGGAGGTAAACCTCATTACCTTGCAGTACAATTACTCTTTGAATATATGAATAAATGCCGCGAGCTTGTAGTTCTGAGTTGATTGTTCAAATGTTGTGCATGAATTGTAAGATACTCACCTCTCCGAGGATTTGATTTCTATGCAACCTGCAATGTGTGTCACACAAAAACTAAATTTATGAGGCACTCAACGTTTCAAAGTAAAATCCTTCAATAAAACCTACACTTACCGTCCATGCTTTTTGCTCCGACGATCGCGTTCGAAGAGCACACACTCAAAACTAGTTGCCAGACCCTTTTAGTTCCTTTTACTCCGCCATTTTGAATTCTTAGGCGGTTTACCGCTGTACACCCGTTCCCCGTTCCCCGTTACCAGTTTTAGTAACATCCCATTTCAAACACTGCGTTGGAAAATGAAAAATACTGCGTTGAAGCTAATTACAAGCGATAAAGATAAAAACACCATTGCAAATTTAAGGTGAATGCTGAAAGAAACAAAATTTGATTTGTAACAATTAGCCTTTTGTCTGCGTTAATATTGGCAACTAAATGTTTCTAATCAATTTTTTCGGTGTTTACACATACGAAGAATGATCTTCAAGTCAATCGTTTCTTTTCCTTTCTTCTTTTCTTGCTCGCCGCCGTTTTCCTTGTTTACATCCATTTCAGCAGGGATATAATTTGCCATGCTCGACTAAAGTTTCGTCATAACCAAGATGGCGGATTTCAATTTGAAAATGCCGATTTTTGGAACGTAATTGTTCGCTACTAAAACGCTTTTAGCTCAAATGAATAGCCAGTTAGGACAATGCAAGCAAGGAAATATTCATTAAGTCAACTTTTTTTAAACCGTATTTTCCCTTTAACTGGGGTGTTCCCAGTACTGCCAAAATGCGTTCTTTTGCTCATTGCCACTATTGTGAATTTGGGGATGAAAAATGTTTTAGTCAAATCTGTCACAGTTTCTCCGCTACTGTGAGGCCATCTTACCTACTTCGCGGAAGCTAACAATCACAGCACCAACCTCGTAAAGCAAATAACCGTCAATTTAAAGGCAGTTTTCGGAGAAATAGCAAGAGGTGCGCTGAAGTGCGATACATTCAATGATTAGTCCTACTTGTACCGAGTTTGTAGCGAGAACAGGTTCACTTTTTTTGTCAAATGGAAGCAAGAAATGTGAAAAAAAAAAATAGAGAATTAGGTGCGATTCAGAGGGATTTGCACTCTCGACAAAACGGTCCTCCAATTCATATTGAAAAATACAAAAATACAAATTGTATATCAAAACATCAGTAGCTTCAAGTTATTAAGGAAGGGTTTATCTTCCAATTCCCAGTCTTTCTAGTCCACATAGCTTGGCGTTAGGTAATAAATGGACTTGAACATTCGTCTTCGAAACGCCTCAACCAAATAGTAAGACCGCCATGCTGGAAATGTGTGAAAATAATACAACGAAATGCCTCAACCGCATAGTAGGACTGCCATGTCAGAAATGTGCGTAAAGAATGCACCGGGCACCACCTGATCAATACTCAAACTCGAGAGTGTTTAGGCAAATCATTTTATTGCCATGGGATGGACTGGGATCCGAATGGTTTTCTTTCTGCAAAACAAAAAAAGAAATTTATCGTTCAAGTAATTTATTTGGCAAAGGTGTCAAAGTCATACAACCACTTTAAATTTACAAACAAATTCCAGGCAAATATCACAATTTTCCGCATTTTTCATTCTTTTCTTATTTTTTTCTTATTCTTAATTTGTTCTCACTCACTTTGCTATTTTTAGGAATTTTCGATCCAACTGAACTTATTGACGGAATTCGCCAACTATACAAGACTCGTGAAGGATGGCTTTCACCGTTTCCATGGTGTGAAGAGTTTCAGTTTTTTATTGGCAACATTTTTACAAGGCTCAGAGTGGTCAGAAGAAAGAAAACGAGAGGAGAAGTCACTGACACATTTGTTGACATGCCGTCTATATTGGACTCCCATGAAGAGTGTTTAGCGCCGAGAGCAGTGCTGATTGAAGGAAAACCTGGCATGGGAAAAACCACCTACTGCAAAAAGTACGTCTACGACTGGGCAACAAGAAAGCAGGAATCTCAGGGCTACGGCTTAACAGCATTCAAAGCAGTGTTATTGCTGAAATGTCGAGACATCCATTCTAATCTTTGGGAAGCCATTGACGATCAGCTTCTACCCCGAGACATCGATGAAGAAGTCAAACAAAAATTCTTTCAGTTTATTCGTGAACATCAGTCCAGCATTTTACTAATACTGGATGGATTGGATGAGTTGCCTTCCAGAAAATTGCCAATGTTTTTGGAATTGATTGAAGGAAGGGTACTCCCTAGATGCCACATAGTTGCAACAGCAAGACACGAAGCTGGAAAAGAGGTGAGAAAATACTGTGACACGCTGCTCGAGATCGAGGGATTCACTCAAAAACATGTTAACAAATTTGTCATCAAATACTTTAAAGATAGGCTGGGTTTAGCCACAAAGCTCTTGAAACGGATGGACAACGATGGAAACCTGAGAGAATTGGCAGCCAATCCTCTGAACACAGGACTTCTTTGCCTATTATGCGAAGAGTTTGATGGCACACTCCCTGAAAGCAGAGCTCAACTGTACTTGGATATGGTTGAATGTGTCTTGAGAATATATAGAAAAAGGAAAGGAGAATCATTAACAAATGTAGTCATGGCAAACCTTTACAAACCGCAATTGAATCGCCTCGGGTTGGTGGCGTTGAATGGTTTACTGAACGACAAATTGGATTTTGATGAAAGTCAATTGGGAAATCATGCAGAAGAATTGACCGCATTTGGATTTCTATCAGTGCAGCCTGGTGGCAGCAAATTGAAACCAAAAGTGCACTATGCTTTCCTTCATAAAAGTTTTCAAGAATGCTTTGCAGCATTCTTTATTTGCTCTCAGATTCAAAGCAAGGAAATCACACTTAAAGAACTAGTTTCCGATGAAAGGTATTTCCATAGCCTTAAACAAGTCCTTTTGTTTTCATGCAGAATTTTAGCCATGCAAAGCGATAAACACATTGTTGCTCTTGTGGAGAGTTTAACAGGCCAAGTCAACAAAAATGAAGGCAAAGGTGCAGACGTTGTATTAGAGGCCATTATCGAATGTGAAAGAGGAGAAGATTTTTCCTTACAGTTAGCAAAATGTTTTGGATCTGGTTTGAATCTGACCAATTTGAATTTGTATGGGCAAGGGATCGGCAGTGCCAGTATTAAATCTATTTCTGAGGCAGTTAAAGTCAACAAGACTCTGACGTATTTGAATTTGTGTGGCCATTGGATTGGAGATGCCGGTGCTACATCTATTGCTGAGGCAATCAAAGTCAACAAGACTCTGACCTATTTGAATTTGGGTGGCAATCACATTAGTGATGCCGGTGCTACATCTATTGCTGAGGCAATCAAAGTCAACAAGACCCTTACCAATTTTGATTTTTCTTGTAATCATATTAGTGATACCAGTGCTACATCTTTTGCTGAGGCAATCAAAGTCAACAAGACTCTGACCAATTTGAATTTGTCTGAGAATGAAATCAATGATACCCGTGCTACGTTTATTGCTGAGGCATTGAAAGACAACAAGACTCTGACTGATTTGAATTTGTCTCGTAATAAAATCTGTGATGCCGGTGTTACCTCTATTGTTGAGGCAATCAAAGACAACAAGACTCTGACCAAATTGAGCTTGTCTCAGAATTTTATCGGGAAGGCCAGTGCAGCATCTATTGCTAAGGCACTCAAAGTCAACAAGACTCTGACCAATTTGAATTTGTCTGGGAATTGTATTGGCAATGCTGGTGCCAAATCTATTGCCAAGGCAATCAAAGTCAACAAGACTCTGACCAATTTGAATTTGTCTGGGAATGGTTTTAATGATGCCTGATCCGCTACATTTATTGCTCAGGCACTCGAAGTGAACAAGACTCTGACTAATTCGTTTGTCTGATAATGAAATCTGTGATGCCGGTGTTACTCTATTGCTGAGGCAATCAAAGACAACAAGACTCTGACCAAATTGAATTTGTCTCATAATGATATCGGGGAGGCCGGTGCTGCATCTATTGCTGGGGCAATCAAAGTCAGCAAGACTCTGACCGATTTGAATTTGTCTCTGAATCCTATTGGCGATGCTGGTGCCGAATCTATTGTCAGGGCAATCCAAATCAACATGACGCTGACCAAAAGTTGAATTTGTCTCGGAATGGTATTAGTGATACCCGATCCGCTACATTTATTGCTCAGGCACTCGAATTCAACAAGACTCTGACTATAATAAATGAATAATAATAATAAAAAAGCATTTATATAGCGCTAAGCTCGACTAGTTCTCCGTAGCGCTTTACAAAATTATAGACTAATTAACATAGCAATTAAATTATAAAAAATCGTAAATTAAAAAGCGTCTTTGAACAAGTATGTTTTAAGGTTCTTCTTGAAAATTGCAACAGATTCAGATGTTTTCAGGGGATATGGTAAATCGTTCCAAAGCTTGGGACCGGGAATGGAGAAAGCACGGTCACCATAGTTCTTTCGAAATGTTCTTGGAACCATCAGGAGCATTTGTGATGAGGAACGCAGTACACGAGAGCCATAATTCCTTTGATGCAACAGTTCAGCAATATACGTTGGAGCTAAGCCATGTAGACCTTTATAGACAAGTAGAATTATTTTGAAGATAATGCGATACTTAACAGGTAGCCAATGAAGTTTCTTTAATGCAGGTGTAATATGTTCCCATTTCTTTGTCAAAGTAATAACTCGCGTTGCAGCGTTCTGTATAGACTGTAGCTGGTTAATCGTATAGTCAGGTAGTCCATAGAGAAGGGAATTGCAATTATCCAATTTAGATGTAATGTAAGCATGAATCACAATTTCAGCAATTTCCGGACTGAGATATTCTCGTATCTTACTTATGTTCCTTAGGTGATAGTACGAAGCTTGACAGACTTTTTTTAACTTGCTCATCCATTATTAGATGTTGATCGAAAAACACTCCTAAGTTTCTTGTAGATTGAGCTGGGCTAATCTTTTCATCACCGACTTCAAAAAAATTGAGTACAGGAGATTGACGAAGCCTGGAACTGATGAGTAACAAATCGGCTAACGATTCGGAAACCTGGAACTGATGAGTAACAATTCGGTTTTATCTTGGTTGAGCTTCAAGCCGTTCAATATCATCCATGAATAAATGTTTTACAATTCAACTTTAGATTTAACTGTTGTCCATCTTGCGAACTTGACAAGAAAGACACAAATTTGCGTGTCATCAGCGTATAAATGATATTGTAGATCATAGCTCTTAATAATATAAGCTATTGGAGAAGTATATAGTACATACAATAATGGGCCCAAAACAGATCCTTGTGGAACGTCATGTACCCATTTGCGTAACGTTGACTTACAGTTTTCAATTTGTACAAACTGTCGACGGTCCATAAGATAAGACTTAATCCATTGGATTACTTTTCCTTTTACACCAAATCTTTGCTCTAGTCTTGACAACAGTATAGAATGGTCAACCGTATCGAGGGCCGCAGATAAGTCTAATGGTAGCAAAACAATAGAATGGTTTGTATCAACAGCGCGTAGGATATCATTCTGCACTTTAACTAAGGCGGTTTCTGTAGAATGGAAAACTTTATAGGCAGATTGGAACATCTCACCCAAGTGGTGCTTCGTTATGTAATCGGTGAGTTGAACCGCCACAGACTTTTCAATGATTTTAGAGACAAGGCTTAGGTCAGATACTGGTCTAAAATTAGCAAACTGGTTGTGATCAGCATCGGGCTTCTTTTGGAGAGGAGAGAGAGTAGCAATCTTGAGGGATTTAGGTACAGTAGCTGTATCGAGTGACATGTTAACTATCTTCGTAATAACTGGGAGTAGCACTTTCACGCACGATAGATGGGATAGGATCTTAACAGCAAGATTTATTAGAAGATTTGGCGGCGTACTCCACAATGTGCTTTTCTGTTACCTCAACGAAATCACAGAATGACGTTGAAATTTCAGTAGGTAGCTCCAAAGTGAGACCATTGTTGATTGCATCTTGTTTAGCAAACAGTGAATGGTGGACTTTGTCAATCTTCTCCGAGAAGAAATCAGCAAATGAATTGGCCAGCGCTGCGTTGTCATGACAGAAAGGATACCTCTTGGGAGTTGATTTCTGCAAGAGCTTATTTACGGTAGAAAATAACACCTTTTGATCAGATGAGTGCTGTTCGATAATAGATGAATAGTAATCAGATTTTAGTCTGGGAGTGACATTAACAACAACATCACACTGGTTTACATAACGCAGATGATCAGACGGCAATCTTGTCAGGCGCCACTTCGTTCAAGGTTCCTTCTAATTCTCTTCTGCTCAGTCACTTCAGGTGTATACCATATAGCCGTTGGTCGAACTGTAATCCAACGATGTTTTACTGGAACGTGTTTGTCAACTAGAGAGAGCAGTGTAGAATCATATTTATCGACCAGTGAGCTCAGATCTGTGCATTGTTCATCAGGGAAAGCATCAATAAAGTCAGTGCAAAAACTCTCCATACTCAAAGTGCGTAGATTTCGACTATTTACCGGCTTTCTCTCGAAGTTAGATTTTTGTAGGCGTAGTTCACAGAGAACAGCATAGTGGTCAGATAGTCCAGGGTCCATGATGTTATATGAATTAATTAACAAGTCATCTGATCTTGAAATAACCAAGTCAAGGGTGTGACCATGTATATACGTATCCTCTATGACATGTTGTCTTAAGTTCGAAAAATCAAGTAGGTCCAGAAACTGTAGGGCATGTTGATTGTCTGGGTCATCAATATGGAAATTAAAGTCACCAGCAATTATAATATGACTAGTAGGCTCAGCATGAACTTGCTCTAGGAGTCGTGAAAAATCTTGGAAAAAAGCTATGTAGTTTGAATCAGGTGATCGGTAAATAATCAAAAACCTGATGCACTTGATAGATCTAAAACGAAGATCCATTACTTCGAAAGATGGAAAATCATCTGTAAGTATAAAATTTATTCTGAGGTTGGCTTTAAACAGCCGCCTACTCCTCCCCCTCTGCCATGCAATCTTGGAACATGAAGCGGTACATGAAGAAATATATAGCCAAGAGGGCACAATGTGCCGATTTCTAACTCATCATACTTCCCAGGACGAAGCCATGTCTCGGTAAGTGCCAGAATATCGATGTTGTTATCCACAACATAATCCTTGATAGCCATAGCTTTATTTCTGACGGATCTGTTGTTAAATAGAGCAAATAATGTGTTTTTTGTAGTGTTAGTTTGATTAGGTTTTGTAGTGGCAGTTGACTTAATTGGAACCAGTGAGCGTGAACTTTAATTGTTGATGGAAGGCGCATATTTAGCATCAGTGCGTGGAGTAATCCTCACAGTAATTGAGTTATTGTATTCAGTAAAATTAGTATTCATGTTCGACGAGTTTGAGGTAAAATTATGAATAGAGTGAAATCTTTGAGTATTTGTATATGCTTCAGCAAATAAGTCCATTAAATCTGGTTTTTGGTTAGTTAGCGTAAAGCTAATGTTTCTGTTAGCATTAATAAATATATCCATGAGATCTGTAGTCGACTGTTCTACAATAATCGATGTAGAATCAATTGACTGATAAAGCAATCCATGAAACCAGTAGGACCAGGATTCTTAGAGATATCTTGATGCATGAACAGTTATATCCAAAGGAGGATCATGTCCTGGGATAGCTAAGCTTGTGATTCCATGCTTGCTAACTTTGAATTCAGCTCGTCGTGTTCTATGGAAACCATTTCTTAATGCTGGCTTGATAAAAGTTGTACATCGATGATAAATTGCATCAGTAAAACATTCCTTAAATCCTTCATGAGACTCATTTTCCACAATCAGGTCATACAAATTATTACGCTCAATGCGAAAATTTGCTCTTAAAAAGTAAGAAAACTGCAGGAAAATCAAACATTGCAGGAGCGCCAAATAAAGCCGACCAGCCATGACGCACATGTTCTCACCTCCTCACCCTGACTAATTTGAATTTATCTGATAATAAAATCTGTGATGCAGGTATTACCTCTTTTGCTAAGGCAGTCAAAGTTAACAAGACTCTGACCAACTTGAATATGTCTGGGAATGGTATTAATGATACCCGCTCCGCTACATTTATTGCTGAGGCACTCGAAGTGAACAAGACTCTCACTAGTTTGAATTTGTCTGATAATAAGATCTGTAATGCCGGTGTTACCTCTATTACTAAGGCAATCAAGGACAACAAGACTCTGACCAATTTGAATTTGTCTAATGATATCGGTGATGCCGGTGCTGCATCTATCGCTGAAGCAATCAAAGTCAACGAGACTCTTACCAATTTGAATTTGTCTGATAATAAAATCTGTGATGCCGGTGTTACCTCTATTGCTAACGCACTCAAAGTTAACAAGACTCTGACCAATTTGATTTTGTCTGTGAATTCTATTGGTGATACCGGTGCCGAATCTATTGCTGAGGCAATAAAAGTCAACAAGATTTTGACCGATTTGAATTTATCTGATAATAATATTGATGTTGCCGGTGTTACATCTATTGCCGAGGCAAACAAAGCCAACAAGACTCTGACCAATTTGAATTGTCCTACTGGGAATTCTATTGATGAAGCCGGAGCTGGGTATATTGCTAAAGTCACCAGGACCCTAACCAATTTGAATTTGTTTGGGAATGTTATTAATGAAACCTGTGCTCATCTATTGCCGAGGCAATCAAAGTCAACAAGACTGACCAATTTTGATTCTGTCTGGCTATTAGTGTACTAATGGTAGAAATGGTTAGATATTCTAGTCTTCTCGGATAGGGACGAATAAATGGAGGTCCCGTCTCCTGCAGGGTTAGGGACAGGAGACGTTAATTTCCCACGCACGAGATTACTGTGTGATGGATGTCCTCCCCTGGGGGGGGACGGGTGGGTTTGTTGGAGCTTAAACCTCGTAGGGGACCTATGTCCTATTGTTTCTGCTCCAGTTTCTGCTCCAGTACTTTGTACAAATCTTTAAATACTCAAATGCCACTGCTGCACCTATGGTTGAGGAAATTAAGAGTCAGAAAGACTCTGCCCTATTTGGAGCAGTCTGAAAACGCATAATGATGCCGGCGCTACATTTATTGGCGAGGCAATTAAAGTCAACAAGACTCTGATCAATTTGGATTAGTCTGAAAATCACATTAGTGATACGGGTGCTACATCTATTGCTGGGGCGATCAAATTAAACTGAAAAAGACTCCGACCAATCTGAACTTGCTAAACTGTTGTATTAGGGATATCGTTGCTGCATCTATTGTTGAGGCAACTAAAGTCATCAAGACTCAAATCAAATTGGAATATGTTTTGCAATTGTGTGACTGATGCTAGTGCTCATTATCACGTACTTAAGATGAATTGAAGAAGTTTAACTTTCCACTGAAGTTGTTAGACTTTTGATGTTGAAGGAATAATGAGGACATGCAACAACTTTATTTTACTTTCTGAGGCTTACAATATCAAAGGTCCTTCGGGTGAAAGTTTTGTCGCCCATAGATAATGCTGATTAAATTGAACGCTTATGAAGTGATGGACTGGGGATAACTAAGAACTATCCTGGAATAAAAGTTTTAAGTTTGAGATATGAATGCATAGTGTTGTGGCCAAAAGGGGAAATGTTTCATCCCTGAGCAAATCAAAAGATCTCAAGTAGATATTAAACTTATAGGGACTGCATGGTCTGACCCAAGTGCATTGCTTGGGTCAGACCACACGTCTCGGAAAACACACTTCCGGTAAGGAAGTATATTTTCTTAATTACGGAATAAATATTTCCGGTAAATGACTTAAGTGGAATTGGCCAGACCTATGAGGTTCTCTTTCCCCCAACTTCTTCCCTAGTTTTCCCTTGTTGATAATCATAATTGTAGCCTTTGGTCCACGCTTGAGTACGCTGCTTTTTGATTTTGGACAAAAATTGCAATAATTCAATAACTTACTGAAATCTCTTTTAAGGTCCAGTCCATATTTATTATAAAGTTCTCCACCATCTTGCCCCGTAGATAATTCACCTGAGGTGCCTTTATTATCCTGTATCGCTCCCAACCGAGCATTAACATCACTTTCTTGACTTTCATCATTTATAGCATTTGTCTTTTTCCGCTTCGACCCCTTGCTGACTTTTTTCTTAGGTTTTAATATTTTTGGAAGTTTACTCGAGTCTTTGGAAGTATAAAGCTGAAATCCAGTGTCACTGAGTTTCTCAGCCGTGCTTTTCTTCCCAGAATTGATTGCCAGGTAGCCAGTTTCACCAAAAACTTTGAGTCCATTCATGTCATTGTTGTTCTGGTCCAGATCTCTCCCCGATAATTTTCGTAATCCATCATCACCCCGTGAACTTGACGTTTTTCTGAAGGAAGGTGAATTTCTTGCTGATGGAATCGGTGGCATCAGGGATTCTTTCCTCGATCTTGTTCCCTGGATATCAGTATATTTTTTGTCAGTGTACACGTAATAATTTTCTACCACAAATACAGCAACCTGATTGGCTACGCTAAGCACTAAAGAAAGGGTTGGCTTCAAACATGAGCCCATTACCATTAATGGGCTCGATCCTGCTTCAAATGAAACTGTGATGCTGCGTCAGGGGTGGGGGCGGGAGTACAACAAGAAAATTTGGTTTTATTAGGTGTGGTGATAATGTAAAATGGCCACCGTAAAGAGATTCTAAAGCCGACGTTTCGAGCGTGAGCCCCTCATCGGAGCAAAAATACGCGCGCATGCGCACGCTACACACTTCCTATTCAAGAGCTAAATTACAAACTCAAGATTTCTATCGTGTGATAACTGAAGACGAAGCCCGAATCATCTACATGTATAATTCATAGAAATAAATAGCGAACAGTCTACTTATTTTAGTTCTAATTTACTACTTGCTTTACAAGACAACCTCCACAAATGAGGTGGTGTCCCATTCCAAAGTCTAGTCAGGTCCGGTAGATCTAAGGCCAATTTTTCAGTTTAGCAACGAAAAAAAGAGGAATCCCCGTTCCCGTTTAACAAATTCCTAGTTCCTGGTACTTATTTTTTACTGTCCTGCCTTAACTTCAGTTTTGAACTGTGAAAGCTTAGGTACATTTCATTGGTTACTGAACCGTGTTTATGGCAGAAGAATCATGAAGGATCATGGAAGGGTCATGATCAACCATAATTGAATCACCTGTTTTCCTATAGCTGATGATCGAACAAGAACACACGTCATTTCAGTGGAGCTGAAAAAGACTTAATATCATTCAATTGACAACGTTCCAATCGGTTAAATGATTTTAGACTAAGAGGAATGCTTTCCATTTCGGGGTTGTTACCTTCCTTCGCAAAATTAAGTGAAATATAACGCACTTTCTATCAATGTACCGGAGTAAGAATGAGTAATAACTCACGCAAGATGTTAGGAGAGCTAAAGAAAATTTTTAATAACAAACATTTCGAGTGTTCTCTCAGCTTTCGAAGTGAGTTATTACTCCGATAAACTATCAAAAGTGTGTTCTATTGCCTTTGAAAAATTCTGTGAACGTTTACCGCTGCTTTAAACCATTGGTTGTTGACCAATAAGAACGCTCGTTATATCTCTGTTATTTTGTGATGCGCATGAAGGTTGATCCTAAAAAGTTGTTAAATCTACATGGTATCTTCAAAGTGTTGTGTGTGTTTTTCTACCGACGTCTTTGCGAATAATAAACTAATCAATTTACGATTGTGAAGCCATGTTCAGTCAAGCAAATTATCATGAATACTAGCGGTACACAGAATTAGAAATTCCAAAGTCGATCATTACTTCAACAGAAACAATCTTATTGGGTTTATTCAGGTAGAGTTTGTTGTTTTATTTCTGTTTTTCTTTTCCGTGCTCAAAACATCTTTTAATTTGAGTCATGAAGATTTTCAGCAGTTTCACACTTGGACGCCAAGCTCTTGTGTTTGATGTTATTATTGTAACTAGGAAACTATTGCCAAAAACAGTGTGAAAATGACGAAATTGGGTTTAGTTTATTTCAAGAAAAACTGCGTGAGCCAATTAAAGTTGATTATGGTGAGAACGTGATAGCTCAAGACAAGAAAAGCTGTGATCAATCGATTTTTTCCTTCAAGGCGGAATTGGCAATACCCTAGTTTGGCAGGCGCTAAATTAACTCATTAAAATCTTTTGCATCATTGTTCAGCTAAAAGTCAAAACAATATGAGATTCATGGTTAATCAACGAGTGAATCTGTAGAGTTACAAAACCGCAGGACTATATTTAGAGCGATTTTTTCGCAAAACCACTTCAACTCGACGACGACACTTTACAAGCTTACGCGATTCGCACGCAATTCATTCAGCTGAAACTCTTAAGACCTTCTTAACGTTTAAGATGTATCTTTAGGTTTGCTTTCTAATTGTTCAACTGTGCTCTTTCGTAGGGAAAATCGATTGTACTTGATAGATAAAGTTTATTTGAATGTGATGAATAAAGTACTTTATGTAGCTTTAAAAAAACAAAACCGCAGAATTTCATCCGAGCACCAAATTTTTAGAAGTACCTCAATTTGAAAAGACCACGAGATCTGTTATCGTTGAGTAATTGGTTAGTTCTTTGAGGTATAAATTTTTTTTCAATAAAATATATGAACGTACGAAATTCGTAGATCGATACCATTTCTCGAATTGTGAGCATTTCTCTTTCACTTGAAATATTTCATAAAATTGTTTTTGAGACTCGCGCAAATAAAGTATTGATAAAAATTCAAGCGGGAAATTTTCTTTGTGGTAGGATGATTATGCTACAAGAGTAACTGTGGCTCAGCTAGTCTCAGCTGTCAGCATGATCTGGCCGTTGACTATATCCAGATAATCAAAATAAACTTGTTTTGCTATGAAAGACACTCTGATGTACTTACCTGTTTTTCATCTTGAAAACCTCCAATTCTCGAGTGAAGTTGTGCTGTTTTTCCGTGACAGAACACGTGAGAGCCACTGTCCTCTCCACTGTTTGGCAACTGAGTGAAATCGAAGCGAGGTGGAACGTTTGCAACAGAAAACTTTTTCAGCATTTCGTGGAATTACCTGACGAAACCCCGTTTAAATCTCGGCTTGTGAAACCTTTTTGCTTGTAAAAGCTGAAGTACGATTGTCGACTGATCCAAAATATCACAGAGCCTTGCTCTCTTCTTAGATTATCCTTGCGAAGACTAACTGAAGAGCTTTCTGTTTTGATAAACGTCTTAACATCTAACATACATATTCATTTCTCGATAAACATGAGTAAAATTCTGCCGAACTAAAAACAATCGTCTGCGAATTTATTTCTCGGTCAACCATGAAATAGCCTTAAGGTTATGATTCAATGAAAATGAGTTAAGCCGCATTTAAAGAAACATAAAAGAGAAAGCAACTTGCGTCAAGACCAAGCTGAAAGAATGAAAACAAAAAGGGACGACACAATAGAGTTGCAATTAACAGTTTCCATCAAAATCAGAGTTATTTTGAAAAGTCAACCATTGTCCGCTGGCACAAAGCAATATATTCCACCCTGGGGGCTTTTAACCATGCAAAATTTACGGTAACAACAAACAGATTACTATCCAAAAGCTTTTGCACTCCTGAAGCGAAGCTGATTGCTCAAACTGACTGATTGACTTCAAAGTAATATACAGATTTGCTCTCTTTATTCTGTAATTGTTTGTAAGTAGGAGAGCTTGTGGCTCATTATGCAAAGATAGCTGGAGTGGAATCTACGAGAAGTTTTTACAAACGAACAAAACACGTACAAGAAAGCCTTTTCCTTGTTTTATATACTCTACGTCTAAGTCTGCTGTATGTATGGTAGAATGTATTATTCAAGAAAAAAAAATTTTCAATGTTTGAACGACACACCACCGTTTAGATGTGTCTGATCCGTTAATACCTTCACTCTCAAGATCCTTTCGTAATTCTCCTTACTGTCAGTCATGGAATTCTTATGAATTTACTTCGGAGAATCTAGCACGGGTTCAACTTATGACTCCCTAACTGACATTTTTCTTTATTCTCATCACTTGTCTGTTTGATATTAGTATTCATATTGTAAAGAGAAATTCTGTCTTGGTCACTCGTGGCAGTTTAAGGGTTTAGTACACAGAGGGTGCGATAAGTTTTTCTCTTTGAAATGCTGTTTAAGATAACGTCAGATGGTTTGATTTTGGGACTGAAATGGCCTGACTGGTTTAATTAAGGCCCCTTGCATTACCAACCACTTTATTTTGCACA